>NC_041393.1:1018558-1025347 GCF_002162155.2 Triticum dicoccoides | reverse complement strand
GTCCGAAATCAACCCTATCTCTTGTTTCCCCACACATACGGACTCTAAAAATAGCCTATACTTATGTATTTCGAAATTACATGGGCCTGGCCCAATAATAAGGTGACGCAGCACCTAAAATAGCCTCGGGACGAAATTTATGAAGTGGCATCTTGTATATTTCGTCCAAGGCTTCATGCACCCATTATGGTGGCTTCAAAGTCCTGAAATCATCACTTGTAACTCCATTCTTGTTCCCCTTGCGCATGCCATCATCTCCATGCTTGTTCTTGCTCCAATGTTCATCCTTCTCCAAGCTAGGCCCTTCATTTGTAAGCAAAAGAAATGTATCCAATTTAGGCAGCATCATATTCTCATGAACATTAGAATCATTACCAAGAAACGAAAGTACCTGGTAATTTAGTTGGCGTGCACGAGCTCTAGTAATTGGTCCAGTATGTATAGCAGCAGGGGCTGTGGGTGTAACAATTGTATTGATGTCCTCATCACTCACTAGCAGTAGATCTTCACGAAGTAGGCGATCTCCTTGCCCTTAAAAACTCCTTGGTTCAACTCCACAATCTTGTCGGAGGCTCCCAAGTGACACCTAGCCAATCTAGGAGACACCACTCTCCAAGAAGTAAAAAATGGTGTGTTGATGATGAACTCCTTGCTCTTGTGCTTCAAATGATAGTCTCCCCAACACTCAACTCTCTCTCACAGGATTTGGATCTGGTGGAAATAAGATTTGAGTGGAAAGCAACTTGGGGAAGGCTAGAGATCAGGATTCATATGGTAGGAATGGGATATCTTGGTTTCAACACAAGTGTAGGTGGTTCTCTCTCAGAAAATATAGGTTGGAAGTGTAGTTTCATTCTGATGGCTCGCTCCACGAATGAAGAGGAGGTGAAGGGATATATATAGCCTCCAAAGAAAATCTAACCGTTACACACAACTTGCCAATCTCGGTGGGACCAAATAGTTAAACTCGGTCGAACCGACTCAGAAAAGCTAGTGACTGTTAGTGTTTTCGGTGGGACCGACATGCAACTCGGTAGGACCGATATGGTTAGGTTAGGGCATAACGTAATCTTGGTGAGACCGATTACACAAACTCGATGGGACCGATTTTGGTAATAAGCTAACCAGAGAGTTGGTCAGGTAAACTCGGTGGGACCGATTTGCTCATTTCTGTGAGACCGAAATGTTACAAAAGGGAAACAGAGAGTTTACATTCAAATCTCGGTGGGACCGAAACGTTACGAAGGGAAACAGAGAGATTGCAACCCCATCTCAGTGAGACCGAGATCCCTATCGGTGAGACCGATTTTCCTAGGGTTTGTGGAAGTGGCTATGACATCTGAACTCGGTGGCACCGGATAGAAAGAATCGGTGGGGCCGAGTTTGACTTTTGGTTTAGGTCATATGTGGATGTGAGAAAGTAGTTGAGGGCTTTGGAACATATCACTAAGCATTTGCGCAAGATCCTCATTAAACAACACCTCATACCTCCTTGATAGTATTGGCTTTTCATATAGACTCAATGTGACCTTGGATCACTAAAATAGAAAATGTAGAGTCTTGAACTTTTGAGCTTGAGCCAATCCTTTTGTCCTTAGTGTTTTGAGGGGTCCACTTTTCTCATCCATGCCATGCCAATCATTGAGCTTTCCTAAAATATTGGTCTTGAAATAGCATTAGCTCAATGAACTATATGTTGTTAGGAATTACCAAAACCACCTAGGGATAGTTGCACTTTCAGCGGCGTCACCACCAGAGCCTTTGGCAGCCGAAGACCACCTTTAGTCAGGATAACTTGTAGTGGTTGTCTCCCTTCAAATTTGGCCGTTGTTGGATCCCTTCCCACCTACATTTGGGAAGAGTAACGGGGCCTCTATAAATAGGACTAGCCACCACAGTAGGAGGCAACTGATCTTGGATCGGATCCATTCCATCCTCACACACACACAAGCTCACCGAGCCCAAGAACACCTCTCCTCAGGAGGCTGTTCTTCCCTTATACTTGTTCATCCTCGGCCCAAGAGGCAATCCATCACACCACACTGGAGTAGGGTATTACACCACATCGGTGGCCCGAACCAGTATAAACCCTGTGTCCTTTGTTCTTCAAGTTCGATGTGTTGAGCCTTGGGATCATGGGGAGTGGGTGAGCTAGGGAAGGGAGAGATCTTCGTGCGCACCCCAGTGTTCGAACCTCTTGGTTTTGCCGGAACCCGAAATCTGACACCCCTATTTCCTCCTTCCTTGCTTGCTAAGCTGTAGCCGCTTCCTCGCTCTCGCCGTCTCACATCCTACCACCGAGGTTGCCATGGTCTTCTTTAAAGATCTCTCCAGCGGTTCCTCCGACGACGACTCCATCACAACCCGGGTATGCCTCTCTTCTCTCTCTCGGGCTATGACTTGGAATGAAGGATTTTTTTACCCGGCAGTCGATTTGAGTCATTTCTTCCTCTTGTAGCTCCCTAGGACCATAAGTGGCAATGAATGGAGCGGGGTGGCTGAAGATCTATCTACTCGTTGTCACCATTAATCCCCATGCGTGAAGCTAGTTGTGTTTGATTCTGTGGATAGTGGGAGGAAGTTTATGGCATGTGCAGAGAAGGTTAGGCCCTCTTTCATTGTTACAAATCATTTGTTAGATGTGATTCAGACACTGTCACGGTCACAACCCATTCATACCACACCTTCAACCAAACGCATCCTAAGACATTGTCACAGTTTGTACCTAGTATATTAAATTTTTGTTGTCTCATTAGCGGTGCCATTATAAAATTATTTGGCACCGCTTTAGCAGTTTGTGCAGCCAACAAAATTATTTGGCACCGCTTCAGTAGTTTGTGCAGCCAACTTTGGTCCACACATCTGAGCAGCCAAGCAGTAAAATACTAAACTTTATGGCATGAAGGAACTGGGCATCGGAGCAACTACATGCTCCGGAGTCCGGGTCCCTGATTTCTTTTCCACTGCATCGGCTCGCCAGTGCAGGGCACCGGTGCGATATGTAGCAATAGTTATCTTTACCCCAGTTTTGGCATACATAGTGGATGGCCTTAGTGCTATTAGTTCTATGTTACTAAATTTGTGCATGTACACACCTGTTAGTATCAATTTGCTGTCATCCAAACACTGTCGCTATGTTGTTGCAGTTATATTTACCTTCCTCATAAAATGTTCAGTTTGTTATTTATTGTACATGAGTAAGAACTTGTAGCGTCGTTGTAGTAAATTATAGCTTCTGATGTTCCAGAATTTGGTTGTTGTCTTAGTACCAATTATTTCACTTGCACATTGATCTTTTAGAGAAGATATGTCATAATTAACATGTTTCTTCAGTTTTTCAAAATAAGCATTGGTGATTTTCTATGTTGTTATAAACCCATTTCCCCTACAATTGTTACGGATCTAGTTTAAATATTATAGGATGAACAAAAGTGTTCTTACTTGGAGTGGGTTGATCAAGAGTGGCCACAGTCTTTGAAGATGTGCCTAGTGAAGCTGTAGAGCATGTATGAGGAAGAGAACAAACGTAGGCTCAGAGAAACTGTTGGCAACGCTGAATAATATTTGAAGATGCGGGATAAAAAGTTGAAGGTGGAGAATGAGATCAGACTTTTTAAATTAGACTTTGCTAAGATGGTGTTAGCGAAGGAGGAGGCACTTTCCTAGTTAGCCCGTGCAAAACAAGTTCTTACTGAACTGAAAGCAGAGGTGGATAAGACGAGCCTGGATGATCTCGATTAGGGAAATGAATATATTGTTCTTATGAAGTTGAACTAGCTATATGTTGTACCGTGTTGTTTTCATGTAGCTACCGTACTGTGATGTTATAATATATTTATGTGCCTGATATGAAATTGGCAAACGGTTGTTCGATATGAAATGTGATTTTGCATAATACTGGAATTATTAATTGTAAACGAATAAACCTGCTAAATGTGTGATGGACCTTTGCAAACGGTTCTAGTAGTAAAAAACGCTTGCGATGGATAGCCCAATGCCACACAGTTTTCTTCATCAAATCGTGTGTGATATAGCTGATAAAAGCAAACAGTTAACCAAGGCAGACCGTGTGTGATAGTTACACATTTCACACACGAGCCTACACATAAAACTGTGTGGGATGTACGTACGAACGAAAATGTTTTCCCTGGATTGACTGTGTGTGATATACATACGAACGGAAATGTTTTTCTGGGATTCAACGAGTGGGATGTACATACCTATGGAAATGATTTTCTTGGATTACCATGTGGGATGTACATACCTACAAAAATGATTGGGTTTCGATGCCTCACCCGATCGGACATGGCCCCAGCCTGTTTCCTAGGAGGGCCTATCCCTGACGATTTCTGGGTCGTGTGGGAAGGGCCCCCTATCGCCCACACTCACTTGGCGACGGTTCCAAATGCCGTCACGGAAAGGGGTTAAAAACCGTTTGTTTAGCACCGATGCGCACCAGTGGCGGTGTGAAGCCGCAAAGTGAGTGAGTAGACCTCCAAGGCGCCAAGCTGGCAAAACTGCCCGACAAGGCTTGTCGGGCAGACGATAATGTGACATTGAGTGGTGCATTTAATGCGCTCTATCGGCCAGCAGAGTTAGGTATGATAGCACTATTTGCTATCTTATCAGTGCATAATGACTGATTTGCCACTGTGGTGACCCCTTAGCCTATAAAAGGAGGCTCGTGGCAACCTTAGAAAGGGTTGGACCCTGGATTAGCGAATCCACGCCCTCACATTTCATGCGCTCACAGCCATTTCGCCCCGAGGCGACCCTGCTGGGCAAGCGCGCTACGACCGCCACCATTTTTCCACCATCAATCCACCAAAGCAGGTGTAGGGTTTTACGCCTCACGGCGGCCCGAACCTGGGTAAAATTGCTTGTGTGATTTCTGCCGTGCTGCCCCACGCTCTTCTGCTCTTTGTGCAACGTGACATCCCCCCTGCCAAACCAGCAAGGGACCCTTGGTCCCATAGGTGGTCGTGGTTTTCCACGACAGTTGGTCTCGGTGAGATGACTATACTACACCGGCACGAAGGGAGGGCGGGAGGGCCGAGGAGTAGATGGCCAACACACACGTGAATGCAACGCAGTCTGCACTTCTCATATAAAGGCTCTCCGCCAGTCCAATCTACGAAATCCTACGCACCTACGCATCCTAACTAAGGGCAAGAGTGATCACTCCAATCGTAAGATCAGTTGACTAGAAGCTAGACCCATGGAGGCGATGAACGCGACCATCAGCCGGCTATGACACATGGTCCACGGCGCCGGCCTGCGTCCCGGCACCGAGGAACGTCTCGATGTCATGCTTGAGGCCGCCAGGGCGGGAGGCCTCTTAGACGACAGCTTCGTCTCCTTATTCGACGAGGTCCTCGTCGGCTTCCTCAACAAATTCACTGTCATCAAGAAGCTTGCGGACGACCTTGACGTACACCTCCAAACCATGCGCCCAGGCTCTGCGATGCCCGCCACCCTCAACGGCCTCTATGATGACAACCTCTTCGACGCACTGTTGGCCCTGTGACTGCGCCGTCGCGCCGGAGAATTCCCACCTTGAGGTCGCGCTTGCCGCATAGCGTCTGGCGTAGCAAGACACCATCGACATAATCACCCATGTCTACGCGCAAATCCTCCACAAGGACTACTACGTGTAAGAGGAGGACGATGGGACGTTGGCCTTCTTGGACCGCAGGGCATCCTTGGACGGCATTGTTTAGAAGCACGTTGAGCTCGCCGCCAACGCTGCTGCTCCTCACATGTCGGTTGGTGACCCGACGCACTAGGGAATGAGGATGCCATTGATGGATCCATATGTATCTTTATCTTTCCATCAATTCCATGTAGTAGTATATTGTACTAGTAATTATCTTACCTTTCGCGTCAACTTCATAATTTTTGTGGGTACTCCATGCATGAACCGCGCCAGAACCAAACTTCTCATTACACTAGGAAAATCGTTATTTCTATCTATCGGTCGCGCCATGGAGCAGAACCAAATTTTACAAGTTACAAGTTCAAAAGGAAAAGTCTGCCGTGTTCGCGTCACACCCCCACACGGTTGGTCCAGCATGCAACTCAAGGGGGAATGCGTGTTTTGTTGCATTTTCACTTACAAGTGGGACCGCAGTTGAGCAAACCAACTATCGGCAAACCCCCACCCCGCCCACCACGTGATGGTTGAGTTAGAGAAAATATGAGGGAGAAGAGATAGTTGTAGCATGGACTCCAAGAAAATTGGTGTTAGATGGGACTCGTACTGCTAGACGTGATTGCTAGTTCTGGCCCATGCCACCCTACTATATCGAGGTCCTGGTTATGTAGAGCGAACACATTATCTCTCCAAGTGATGAGGACATCAATACAATTGTTACACCCACAGCCCCTGCTGCTATACATACTGGACCAATTACTAGAGCTCGTGCACGCCAACTAAATTACCAGGTACTTTCGTTTCTTGGTAATGATTCTAATGTTCATGAGAATATGATGCTGCCTAAATTGGATACATTTGTTTTGCTTACAAATGAAGGGCCTAGCTTGGAGAAGGATGAACATTGGAGCAAGAACAAGCATGGAGATGATGGCATGCGCAAGGGGAACAAGAACGGAGTTACAAGTGATGATTTCAGGACTTTGAAGCCACCATAATGGGTGCATGAAGCCTTGGACGAAATATACAAGATGCCACTTCCTAAATTTCGTCCCGAGGCTATTTTAGGTGCTGCGTCACCTTATTATTGGGCCAGGCCCATGTAATTTCGAAATACATAAGTATAGGCTATTTTT
>NC_041393.1:968871-1017046 GCF_002162155.2 Triticum dicoccoides | reverse complement strand
AAAAAAAAAGAGCGAAAAAAAAATTCAGCGTGTGCTTTTCCCTTGTTTACGTGCCGCGCCGTGATTTTGTTAGTGTTCTAGGCTCGCGTCTCTAGCACAGTCTAGCCTAGGACCAGCACAGTACCGTCGTTGAGCGTTTATTCAACTTTGCATCTCTGAATTGATTATTGCTGACCCTTTTTGCTACCATATTATAAGCCTTCCCAGCTCCACATACATCTACGTCGTGCGTTTGACTCTCCCTGGTAATCGCTCTATCCAAGCTTTGAGAGTTTTTGACTACAACGGTTGCCGATCACCGCCTGCTGCTGGGTAAGAACTAGTAAGAATTTGAGATTTGCTTGACGGATTTTGTGACACCCACCACCACCACTTGTTCGTAGTCTGTAGGATCATATTCTTGTGTGTTTCTATTGCTGCTAACCATGCCAGGATCACAAGCTGACGAGATTGACTGGGAGAATTTATCGAACAAGGAGCTTCATGATAAGTTTCAGCAAATGATGACTGAACAGGTGCAAGATGTGCTGAACAATTTTGAAGAGGCCATTGAGAAGATCACTGGCTTTGAGAAGACCTTCGAAACAAAGCTCGATAACAAGTTTAATGAATTGCTCGCGCGTCTTCCACCACCACCACCCGCTGCACCTAACGCACCTCTCCAACAACAACAACAACGACTACCTCCACGTCGCGAAGCAGACCTCCGCCGAGCAAGCCGTGTTCCTCTTGCGTTTGGCCAAACTGTTGGTGCTGCTGTTGATACTTCTGTGGCTCCTGCTGCTGATGCGGAGGAGGATGATTATGTGGGAGATTATGAGGATGAGGTTGATCAAAATCAACACTACGTGCAGCCACCTGTACCACCACCAGCAGGTCGACCTCAGGTATATATTCGTAATGGTAGGCCTGCACCACCACCTCAGGTACGAGATGATGTCCATATTCCTAAACTGAAATTGAATATTCCACCATTTGAGGGTAGATATGTTCCTGATATATATCTTACTTGGGAGTTAGAAACTGAACAACGATTTACATGTTTACAATATCCTGAAGAGAGACGAGTTGCTGCTGTGCTTTCACTAGTTTTGCATGTGTATGGTGGTCTGAACATTGTAGATTATATCCTATTCCAACTACTTGGGCTGCTTTGAAAACTGCTATGCGTACGCGTTGGGTTCCACCATATTATCAACGTGAATTGCTTCAAAAATTGCAGCGTTTAAGACAAGGGAAAAATTCTGTAGAAGAATATTATCAGGAATTACAAACTGGCATGATTAGATGTGGTATTGTTGAGGAGAATGAAGCTATGCTTGCACGTTTTCTGGGTGGATTAAATAGAGAGATTCAGACCATTCTAGACTATAAGGAGTATACTAATATCACTCGTTTATTCCATCTTGCTTGTAAAGCTGAACGTGAAGTGCAGGATCGACAAGCATTGGGGCGAACTAACTTTTCTGCAGGCCGACCTTCATCATGGACACCACGTGCATCTTCTACTTCAACTGCACCAGCACCTCCATCCGGTGCCACCTCCAGCCGTGATACAAGAAAACAGGCACAACCACCATTATCTGCCAAGAGCGCACCTGCGGGGCCTGCACAGCGTTCTTCTTCTTCCATGGCATCAACAGGGCACACAAGTGATATTATTTGTCGTCGTTGTAAGGGAGGAGTTCATTATGCGAGAGAATGCAAATCTCCGCGTGTGATGATTGCTACCGCGGATGGTGGATATGAGTCTGCTAGTGACTATGATGAGGAGACTTTGGCTCTTATTACACGTGAAGAACATGGTGGAGATGATTCTGATCATGAGACGCAATACATGGCTCCTGAAGACGCTGACAGGTATGAATGTTTAGTTGCTCAACGTGTTTTGAGTGTGCAGGTCACACAAGCTAAGCAAAATCAGAGGCACAATTTGTTCCATACCAAGGGAGTTGTGAAGGAACGTTCTGTGCGCGTCATCATAGACGGAGGGAGCTGCAACAACTTGGCTAGCATGGAGACGGTGGACAAGCTTTCTCTCACCACAAGACCACATCCACATCCTTACTACATCCAATGGTTCAACAACAGCGGCAAGATTAAGGTAACACGTACTGTTCGTGTGCATTTTAGTATCTCTACATATGCTGATTATGTTGATTGTGATGTGGTACCTATGCAAGCATGTTCCTTATTACTTGGTAGACCATGGCAATTTGATAAAAATTCTGTACACCATGGTAGAAACAATCACTATACTCTTGTTCATAAGGGTAAAAATATTACTTTGCTTCCTATGACTCCTGATTCCATTTTGAAAGATGATATTAATAGAGCTAATAAAGCAAAACAGGAGACGAATAAGAGTGAAAATCAGATTGTGGCAAAAGAATTTGAGCAACAAATGAAGCCTAATAATAAACCATCTAGTGTTGCTTCTGAAATTAAATTGAAAAGTGCATGTTTATTTGCCACCAAATCTGATATTGATGAGCTAGATTTCAGCAAATCTGTTTGCTATGCTTTTGTGTGCAAAGAGGCATTATTTTCATTCGAGGACGTGCCTTCCGCTTTGCCTCCTGCTGTCACTAACATTTTGCAGGAGTTCGCTGACGTCTTTCCACAAGACGTGCCACCGGGATTACCGCCTATTCGAGGGATTGAGCATCAAATTGACTTAATTCCCGGTGCTTCACTGCCAAACCGTGCACCATACCGTACCAATCCAGAGGAGACGAAGGAGATTATGCGTCAAGTACAAGAGCTTCTCGACAAAGGTTATATACGCGAATCCCTTAGTCCTTGTGCTGTTCCTATTATTCTAGTGCCGAAAAAGGATGGTACATCACGTATGTGTGTTGATTGTAGAGGCATTAATAATATTACTATTCGTTATCGTCATCCTATTCCTAGGCTAGATGATATGCTTGATGAATTGAGTGGCTCTACAATATTCTCCAAAGTTGATTTGCGTAGTGGATACCATCAAATTCGTATGAAAATGGGAGATGAATGGAAAACAACATTTAAAACTAAGTTTGGATTATATGAGTGGTTAGTCATGCCTTTTGGGTTAACTAATGCGCCTAGTACTTTCATGAGACTAATGAACGAAGTTTTACGTGCTTTCATTGGACGATTTGTGGTAGTCTATTTTGATGATATACTGATTTATAGCAGATCTTTGGAAGAACATTTGGAACATTTACGTGCTGTTTTTATTGCTCTACGTGATGCACGTTTGTTTGGTAACCTTGGGAAGTGCACCTTTTGCACCGACCGAGTATCTTTTCTTGGCTATGTTGTTACTCCACAGGGAATTGAAGTTGACAAAGCCAAGATTGAAGCTATTGAGAGTTGGCCGCAGCCCAAAGCGGTCACACAAGTGAGGAGTTTTCTTGGCCTCGCTGGATTCTATAGGCGTTTTGTGAGAGATTTCAGCACCATTGCTGCACCTCTCAACGAGCTTACAAAGAAGGATGTGCCTTTTGTTTGGGGTACCGCACAGGAAGAAGCCTTCACGGTATTGAAAGATAAGTTGACACATGCTCCTTTACTCCAACTTCCTGATTTTAATAAGACTTTTGAGCTTGAATGTGATGCTAGTGGAATTGGATTAGGAGGTGTGTTATTACAAGATGGCAAACCTGTTGCATACTTTTCTGAAAAATTGAGTGGGCCTAGTCTGAATTATTCTACTTATGATAAAGAATTATATGCTCTTGTTCGGACTTTAGAAACATGGCAACATTATTTATGGCCCAAAGAATTTTTTATACATTCTGATCATGAATCTTTGAAACATATTAAAAGTCAAGCTAAACTGAATCGTAGACATGCTAAATGGGTTGAATTCATTGAGACTTTTCCTTATGTCATTAAACACAAGAAGGGAAAAGAAAATGTTATTGCTGATGCATTGTCTCGCCGCTATACTATGCTTTCACAACTTGATCAGAATGTCCAAACCAAATATTTTGAAGTCAAGTTGTGAAAGCATAGTATAGCGACGAGACAATGCATCAGCAATAACATTTTCTTTGCCCTTCTTGTGTTTAATGACATAAGGGAAAGTCTCAATGAATTCAACCCATTTAGCATGTCTACGATTCAGTTTAGCTTGACTTTTAATATGTTTCAAAGATTCATGATCAGAATGTATAACAAATTCTTTGGGCCATAAATAATGTTGCCATGTTTCTAAAGTCCGAACAAGAGCATATAATTCTTTATCATAAGTAGAATAATTCAGACTAGGCCCACTCAATTTTTCAGAAAAGTATGCAACAGGTTTGCCATCTTGTAATAACACACCTCCTAATCCAATTCCACTAGCATCACATTCAAGCTCAAAAGTCTTATTAAAATCAGGAAGTTGGAGTAAAGGAGCATGTGTCAACTTATCTTTCAATACCGTGAAGGCTTCTTCCTGTGCGGTACCCCAAACAAAAGGCACATCCTTCTTTGTAAGCTCGTTGAGAGGTGCAGCAATGGTGCTGAAATCTCTCACAAAACGCCTATAGAATCCAGCGAGGCCAAGAAAACTCCTCACTTGTGTGACCGCTTTGGGCTGCGGCCAACTCTCAATAGCTTCAATCTTGGCTTTGTCAACTTCAATTCCCTGTGGAGTAACAACATAGCCAAGAAAAGATACTCGGTCGGTGCAAAAGGTGCACTTCCCAAGGTTACCAAACAAACGTGCATCACGTAGAGCAATAAAAACAGCACGTAAATGTTCCAAATGTTCTTCCAAAGATCTGCTATAAATCAGTATATCATCAAAATAGACTACCACAAATCGTCCAATGAAAGCACGTAAAACTTCGTTCATTAGTCTCATGAAAGTACTAGGCGCATTAGTTAACCCAAAAGGCATGACTAACCACTCATATAATCCAAACTTAGTTTTAAATGTTGTTTTCCATTCATCTCCCATTTTCATACGAATTTGATGGTATCCACTACGCAAATCAACTTTGGAGAATATTGTAGAGCCACTCAATTCATCAAGCATATCATCTAGCCTAGGAATAGGATGACGATAACGAATAGTAATATTATTAATGCCTCTACAATCAACACACATACGTGATGTACCATCCTTTTTCGGCACTAGAATAATAGGAACAGCACAAGGACTAAGGGATTCGCGTATATAACCTTTGTCGAGAAGCTCTTGTACTTGACGCATAATCTCCTTCGTCTCCTCTGGATTGGTACGGTATGGTGCACGGTTTGGCAGTGAAGCACCGGGAATTAAGTCAATTTGATGCTCAATCCCTCGAATAGGCGGTAATCCCGGTGGCACGTCTTGTGGAAAGACGTCAGCGAACTCCTGCAAAATGTTAGTGACAGCAGGAGGCAAAGCGGAAGGCACGTCCTCGAATGAAAATAATGCCTCTTTGCACACAAAAGCATAGCAAACAGATTTGCTGAAATCTAGCTCATCAATATCAGATTTGGTGGCAAATAAACATGCACTTTTCAATTTAATTTCAGAAGCAACACTAGATGGTTTATTATTAGGCTTCATTTGTTGCTCAAATTCTTTTGCCACAATCTGATTTTCACTCTTATTCGTCTCCTGTTTTGCTTTATTAGCTCTATTAATATCATCTTTCAAAATGGAATCAGGAGTCATAGGAAGCAAAGTAATATTTTTACCCTTATGAACAAGAGTATAGTGATTGTTTCTACCATGGTGTACAAAATTTTTATCAAATTGCCATGGTCTACCAAGTAATAAGGAACATGCTTGCATAGGTACCACATCACAATCAACATAATCAGCATATGTAGTGATACTAAAATGCACACGAACAGTACGTGTTACCTTAACCTTGCCGCTGTTGTTGAACCATTGGATGTAGTAAGGATGTGGATGTGGTCTTGTGGTGAGAGAAAGCTTCTCCACCATCTCCATGCTAGCCAAGTTGTTGCAGCTCCCTCCGTCTATGATGACGCGTACAGAACGTTCCTTCACAACTCCCTTGGTATGGAACAAATTGTGCCTCTGATTTTGCTCAGCTTGTGTGACCTGCACACTCAAAACACGTTGAGCAACTAAACATTCATACCTGTCAGCGTCTTCAGGAGCCATGTATTGCGTCTCATGATCAGAATCATCTCCACCATGTTCTTCACGTGTAATAAGAGCCAAAGTCTCCTCATCATAGTCACTAGCAAACTCATATCCACCATCCGCGGTAGCAATCATCACACGCGGAGATTTGCATTCTCTCGCATAATGACCTCCTCCCTTACAACGACGACAAATAATATCACTTGTGTGCCCTGTTGATGCCATGGAAGAAGAAGAACGCTGTGCAGGCCCCGCAGGTGCGCTCTTGGCAGATAATGGTGGTTGTGCCTGTTTTCTTGTATCACGGCTGGAGGTGGCACCGGATGGAGGTGCTGGTGCAGTTGAAGTAGAAGATGCACGTGGTGTCCATGATGAAGGTCGGCCTGCAGAAAAGTTAGTTCGCCCCAATGCTTGTCGATCCTGCACTTCACGTTCAGCTTTACAAGCAAGATGGAATAAACGAGTGATATTAGTATACTCCTTATAGTCTAGAATGGTCTGAATCTCTCTATTTAATCCACCCAGAAAACGTGCAAGCATAGCTTCATTCTCCTCAACAATACCACATCTAATCATACCAGTTTGTAATTCCTGATAATATTCTTCTACAGAATTTTTTCCTTGTCTTAAACGCTGCAATTTTTGAAGCAATTCACGTTGATAATATGGTGGAACCCAACGCGTACGCATAGCAGTTTTCAAAGCAGCCCAAGTAGTTGGAATAGGATATAATCTACAATGTTCAGACCACCATACACATGCAAAACTAGTGAAAGCACAAACAGCAGCAGCAACTCGTCTCTCCTCAGGATATTGTAAACATGTAAATCGTTGTTCAGTTTCTAACTCCCAAGTAAGATATATATCAGGAACATATCTACCCTCAAAAGGTGGAATATTCAATTTCAGTTTAGGAATATGGACATCATCTCGTACCTGAGGTGGTGGTGCAGGCCTACCATTACGAATATATACCTGAGGTCGACCTGCTGGTGGTGGTACAGGTGGCTGCACGTAGTGTTGATTTTGATCAACCTCATCCTCATAATCTCCCACATAATCATCCTCCTCCACATAAGCAGCAGGAGCCACAGAAGTATCAACAGCAGCACCAACAGTTTGGCCAAACGCAAGAGGAACACGGCTTGCTCGGCGGAGGTCTGCTTCGCGACGTGGAGGTAGTCGTTGTTGTTGTTGTTGGAGAGGTGCGTTAGGTGCAGCGGGTGGTGGTGGTGGAAGACGCGCGAGCAATTCATTAAACTTGTTATCGAGCTTTGTTTCGAACGTCTTCTCAAGGCCAGTGATCTTCTCCATGGCCTCTTCAAAATTGTTCAGCACATCTTGCACCTGTTCAGTCATCATTTGCTGAAACTTATCATGAAGCTCCTTGTTCGATAAATTCTCCCAGTCAATCTCGTCGGCTTGTGATCCTGGCATGGTTAGCAGCAATAGAAACACACAAGAATATGATCCTACAGACTACGAACAAGTGGTGGTGGTGTGATGAGGACATCAATACAATTGTTACACCCACAGCCCCTGCTGCTATACATACTGGACTAATTACTAGAGCTCGTGCACGCCAACTAAATTACCAGGTACTTTCGTTTCTTGGTAATGATTCTAATGTTCATGAGAATATGATGCTGCCTAAATTGGATACATTTGTTTTGCTTACAAATGAAGGGCCTAGCTTGGAGAAGGATGAACATTGGAGCAAGAACAAGCATGGAGATGATGGCATGCGCAAGGGGAACAAGAACGGAGTTACAAGTGATGATTTCAGGACTTTGAAGCCACCATAATGGGTGCATGAAGCCTTGGACGAAATATACAAGATGCCACTTCATAAATTTCGTCCCGAGGCTATTTTAGGTGCTGCGTCACCTTATTATTGGGCCAGACCCATGTAATTTCGAAATACATAAGTATAGGCTATTTTTAGAGTCCGTATGTGTGGGGAAACAAGAGATAGGGTTGATTTCGGACCCCTCCACCAAGGGCCACGAAATTCCCCCCCTCTTCCTCCATATATACAGCCCTTAGGGCATCGTTTAGACTTTGGGTTTTGTTTAGATTAAAAGTTCGCCATAGCTGCAACTTCGCGTACTTCGTTTGTGTTCAACGACCAGACAAAGGCGTCACAGAACCCCACCTTGATCAATAAAACTTTCATCTTATATTCGCAATATCCAGATTGCAATCTTAGTTTCTTGCTTGTTCTTCGTTTGCTCGCAGGAAACAGACCCTCGTGGTCAGGTTGATCGTGCTCCGGCGTGGTCAATAACCTCTCGGAGTTGGTTTAGCGATTGCTAAGGTTTGACGTCCTCGCACGTTCGTAGTCGGATCGTCAAAGTCAACTTCCACCAAAGCGAAATCCACCATCTCATCGAAAGACGGGACACCTTTGCCTCTATCACCAAGTGTACGGTACACCACTAGTACTACTCACATTGTCGCGAAATTCCCCGGAGTTGGTGCTCAGCCTTCCTCTCTCTCTCTCTCTTTCTTTCTTTCTCTATCTCTCTCTCTCTCTCTCTCTCTCTCTCTCTTCTCAGCCAGCCAACAGACGCATGGAGTGTGCCCATCGTCTGTCTGCTCACATGCGGTCCCACATGTCAGTGAAAACGCAAGACGACCCGCTGAACTTGCACATCTTTCACCTCGATGTGCTGGTGATGAAAAACAAATCCAATAAAGATCTTCGGTGGCCGCTTTTGGAGATACTCAAGAGTAGGATTCTATTTACAGTTTAACCCTAGATGAACATCTCGTGGCTTCAACTAGCGCTCCATTTTCTTGCATGACACGGCCTGTGTGCTGGATGTCCCACGTGTCGGCAAAAGGAGGAAGAACTCGACCAAATCTTCTCCGCATTTATACTGGACGAGTAGGAAACATGGCAAGCCATGTGCCTACACCATAGGTACTGTACAAGCCCACCTCACGCTATCACCATATTTCTCGGCCTCTGTGCGACACCTAGCTCTAGTTGATGGTATACTACTACTAGGACTAACTATTGTACTAGAATACTATTATGTTGGCTCTATGTGATGTGGCAACTTTATATAACCGGATGTTGGTTATACTACTACGGTACTCACACTCCAAGAAGTGTCTCAAAAACCATTCATAAATTGAGTTCATCACATGCATATGCAAATGTACCATTCATTACATACAACAAGCCATCAACACAAAATGACAACGAGGATACATGTTGGATTATAGATTATATCCAACAAAGCATTCTAGTAAATACTAAAGTTTTTATCACACAACAAATAACAAGCAATGAAATGAACTTCATCTCAACCAATCCTCAGTGTTGGAAACACTTGCTTTGAACCATAAGTAAGCCTCTGGGAAGGGCCAACTATTGTCAATATCGAGACCAACGCAAGACTCATCATCCAGGCTGAAGCCGCCTAAATCAGGACACATATTGTGATAGCCAGGGTAGGGAACCATAGCAAGGTCTGAGGCATAGATATAGTTGCTTCTTATAAATGGTAGTAACGTTGTATCAACAACAGCTAGATCACCTTTCACCATCATTAGATAGTTTTGTCCAAGGAAGAGCTAGTTTTCTCCAAGACTATCAATACTGAACCAGGGAGAAGGTGTTGGCACTAGCACACTAGTATCCATCCCGAATACCATGCAATGGATGTTGGAATAGGTCCGAAGAGTGCGACCATGGGAGACAACACCTACTTCCTTAGTAGTTACATCAGCAGTGTGCTATATACAGACAAGAAGAGGTGATCCATCGGAATAAGTTGACAGGCGCCACTGAGTATATAGGTCATGCTCGTCCTCATGCTCGTGATCATCACCATCGTCATCTCTCCCTTGGTTATAAATTTTTTCAAGTGTAGGTGGTGGAATGCTCACAACACCTTGGAAACACAAGAAGGTTAATTCGTAAGGGGAAACTAGCCAACCCGCATGCATGTGGATGAAACAATTATAATTACGGTGGAAGAAAAACATACTGAAACCATAAGGATTCCATGCAAAAACAGTGCCATGAGTGGTGGCAGCAAACACAAGAAGCTCGTATTGAATTGCATCACAGTACTCATCTATGTACATAAATTGATTTTTGAGCAATATCCATCGAGGCGTGGAAGTAAGGACGGCAACAAGCTTGTCGAAGATTGCAACAACATGATAGCTCATGTAATTCCAAGAGCGGCAGGGAACTCGACAAATTGCTATCTTCCATAGACGACAGTCACCATGATCGTATTTGAACGTACGTAGATCATCTATGTGCTCAACCTCATGTACACATTCACAAGTTCCCACTCTTAGCTGTACCCAATATAAACAACCAAATCTCCATTTGCGCCTGCCCAGGCCTTACCCTTAAGAGATGGCATCTTAACATCACACGTATCATTATCAAGCGGCATCAGCTTGCATAAGGCGAGACTTCCATCGTCTGCGCGCCAGCGAGCAGGGTCATGGTGAAGAAGATAGGGTTGATCAAACCGCACCTGGACCCTTGGGTTCTTTGTAATGATGTTATTAGTTGAGTCGAGAATGGTCTTGAACGAACCTGCCATGCTAGCCAAGGTGATGACGTCACACCGATCAATGAGTTCCTCCACCACGTGATGAGGACATCAATACAATTGTTACACCCACAGCCCCTGCTGCTATACATACTGGACCAATTACTAGAGCTCGTGCACGCCAACTAAATTACCAGGTACTTTCGTTTCTTGGTAATGATTCTAATGTTCATGAGAATATGATGCTGCCTAAATTGGATACATTTGTTTTGCTTACAAATGAAGGGCCTAGCTTGGAGAAGGATGAACATTGGAGCAAGAACAAGCATGGAGATGATGGCATGCGCAAGGGAAACAAGAACGGAGTTACAAGTGATGATTTCAGGACTTTGAAGCCACCATAATGGGTGCATGAAGCCTTGGACGAAATATACAAGACGCCACTTCATAAATTTCGTCCCGAGGCTATTTTAGGTGCTGCGTCACCTTATTATTGGGCCAGGCCCATGTAATTTCGAAATACATCAGTATAGGCTATTTTTAGAGTCCGTATGTGTGGGGAAACAAGAGATAAGGTTGATTTCGGACCCCTCCACCAAGGGCCACGAAATTCCCCCCTCTTCCTCCATATATACAGTCCTTAGGGCATCGTTTAGACTTTGGGTTTTGTTTAGATTAAAAGTTCGCCATAGCTGCAACTTCGCGTACTTCGTTTGTGTTCAACGACCAGACAAAGGCGTCACAGAACCCCACCTTGATCAATAAAGCTTTCATCTTATATTCGCAATATCCAGATTGCAATCTCAGTTTCTTGCTTGTTCTTCGTTTGCTCGCAGGAAACAGACCCTCGTGGTCAGGTTGATCGTGCTCCGGCGTGGTCAATAACCTCTCGGAGTTGGTTTAGCGATTGCTAAGGCGCGACGTCCTCGCACGTTCGTAGTCGGATCGTCAAAGTCGACTTCCACCAAAGCGAAATCCACCATCTCATCGAAAGACGGGACACCTTTGCCTCTATCAAGTGGTATCAGATTTCCAGGTTGCTCGGTGAGATTTTACAGTTTTTCGTAGTTTAGATCGAGTCTGCTCTTCATACCTACAGTCCACGAAAAAGCCACAAAAAAAATTAGGGTTAGTTCATCATATCCGAACCAATCTGAGCCTTTGCATAATCTTTTTAGGGTTTTGCTTTGTTGAATTTGCGGTTGCATCGTCGTGTCTAGTTGCTGGTCTTAGAGTCTAGTCTTTTAGAGTTTCGAGTTCTGGTCATAAGTTGTCACGCCGCCGCCGCACCATCATCATCACCCCTGCCATCTACCACCACCGCTTATCCGCCACCGCTTCGAATCCGTATCCATATACCACCACAGCTGTCATATACCACCACCGCTGCCATCTACCACCATATATCCACCACCAATCAGAGTTCTTGTCATATTAGGTTTGTTTTCGAGATCCATCTAGATTCCGATTCGTGTTTCCTTGCCGGAGTAGGTTTCGGAAAAAAAAAAGAGTCGGGTAGCCACGCTCCGTTTAGGCCCAAAATTTTTCGAAAACGCATTTTTCGAAAAAAAAATTTGGCTATTCTATTTTTAGGTGTTTCTGAGTGTTTTGAGACAGGTGCCATTATAGGAAGTTTTTTTTGACCCGTTTCCAGTTTTTGGGTCCGGGCAGTCAAAAAAAAATTGGTCAAAAAAAATTTCGTGCCCATCCTGTCAGTTTGAGCTAAGAAGAGTTTTGAGACACTCGCCATTATAGTGATTTTTCGCACAAAAAAAAAAGCAGCGCAAAAAAAAAGAGCGCAAAAAAAAAAGAGCGAAAAAAAAAATTCCAGAGTGTGCTTTTCCCTTGTTTACGTGCCGCGCCGTGATTTTGTTAGTGTTCTACGCTCGCGTCTCTAGCACAGTCTAGCCTAGGACCAGCACAGTACCGTCGTTGAGCGTTTATTCAACTTTGCATCTCTGAATTGATTATTGCTGACCCTTTTTGCTACCATATTATAAGCCTTCCCAGCTCCACATACATCTACGTCGTGCGTTTGACTCTCCCTGGTAATCGCTCTATCCAAGCTTTGAGAGTTTTTGACTACAACGGTTGCCGATCACCGCCTGCTGCTGGGTAAGAACTGGTAAGAATTTGAGATTTGCTTGACGGATTTGTGACACCCACCACCACCACTTGTTCGTAGTCTGTAGGATCATATTCTTGTGTGTTTCTATTGCTGCTAACCATGCCAGGATCACAAGCCGACGAGATTGACTGGGAGAATTTATCGAACAAGGAGCTTCATGATAAGTTTCTGCAAATGATGACTGAACAGGTGCAAGATGTGCTGAACAATTTTGAAGAGGCCATGGAGAAGATCACTGGCTTTGAGAAGACGTTCGAAACAAAGCTCGATAACAAGTTTAATGAATTGCTCGCGCGTCTTCCACCACCACCACCCGCTGCAGCTAACGCACCTCTCCAACAACAACAACAACAACGACTACCTCCACGTCGCGAAGCAGACCTCCGCCGAGCAAGCCGTGTTCCTCTTGCGT
Organism: Triticum dicoccoides; assembly: GCF_002162155.2. Taxonomy (NCBI): domain Eukaryota; kingdom Viridiplantae; phylum Streptophyta; class Magnoliopsida; order Poales; family Poaceae; genus Triticum; species Triticum dicoccoides. The sequence goes on along the minus strand of NC_041393.1, from coordinate 1,003,898 downwards.
TTGGCCAAACTGTTGGTGCTGCTGTTGATACTTCTGTGGCTCCTGCTGCTGATGCGGAGGAGGATGATTATGTGGGAGACTATGAGGATGAGGTTGATCAAAATCAACACTACGTGCAGCCACCTGTACCACCACCAGCAGGTCGACCTCAGGTATATATTCGTAATGGTAGGCCTGCACCACCACCTCAGGTACGAGATAATGTCCATATTCCTAAACTGAAATTGAATATTCCACCATTTGAGGGTAGATATGTTCCTGATATATATCTTACTTGGGAGTTAGAAACTGAACAACGATTTACATGTTTACAATATCCTGAGGAGAGACGAGTTGCTGCTGCTGTTTGTGCTTTCACTAGTTTTGCATGTGTATGGTGGTCTGAACATTGTAGATTGTATCCTATTCCAACTACTTGGGCTGCTTTGAAAACTGCTATGCGTACGCGTTGAGTTCCACCATATTATCAACGTGAATTGCTTCAAAAATTGCAGCGTTTATGATAGAGGCAAAGGTGTCCCGTCTTTCGATGAGATGGTGGATTTCGCTTTGGTGGAAGTCGACTTTGACGATCCGACTACGAACGTGCGAGGACGTCGCGCCTTAGCAATCGCTAAACCAACTCCGAGAGGTTATTGACCACGCCGGAGCACGATCAACCTGACCACGAGGGTCTGTTTCCTGCGAGCAAACGAAGAACAAGCAAGAAACTGAGATTGCAATCTGGATATTGCGAATATAAGATGAAAGCTTTATTGATCAAGGTGGGGTTCTGTGACGCCTTTGTCTGGTCGTTGAACACAAACGAAGTACGCGAAGTTGCAGCTATGGCGAACTTTTAATCTAAACAAAACCCAAAGTCTAAACGATGCCCTAAGGACTGTATATATGGAGGAAGAGGGGGGAATTTCGTGGCCCTTGGTGGAGGGGTCCGAAATCAACCTTATCTCTTGTTTCCCCACACATACGGACTCTAAAAATAGCCTATACTGATGTATTTCGAAATTACATGGGCCTGGCCCAATAATAAGGTGACGCAGCACCTAAAATAGCCTCGGGACGAAATTTATGAAGTGGCGTCTTGTATATTTCGTCCAAGGCTTCATGCACCCATTATGGTGGCTTCAAAGTCCTGAAATCATCACTTGTAACTCCGTTCTTGTTTCCCTTGCGCATGCCATCATCTCCATGCTTGTTCTTGCTCCAATGTTCATCCTTCTCCAAGCTAGGCCCTTCATTTGTAAGCAAAACAAATGTATCCAATTTAGGCAGCATCATATTCTCATGAACATTAGAATCATTACCAAGAAACGAAAGTACCTGGTAATTTAGTTGGCGTGCACGAGCTCTAGTAATTGGTCCAGTATGTATAGCAGCAGGGGCTGTGGGTGTAACAATTGTATTGATGTCCTCATCAAATAAGAGCCAAAGTCTCCTCATCATAGTCACTAGCGGACTCATATCCACCATCCGCGGTAGCAATCATCACACGCGGAGATTTGCATTCTCTCGCATAATGACCTCCTCCCTTACAACGACGACAAATAATATCACTTGTGTGCCCTGTTGATGCCATGGAAGAAGAAGAACGCTGTGCAGGCCCCGCAGGTGCGCTCTTGGCAGATAATGGTGGTTGTGCCTGTTTTCTTGTATCACGGCTGGAGGTGGCACCGGATGGAGGTGCTGGTGCAGTTGAAGTAGAAGATGCACGTGGTGTCCATGATGAAGGTCGGCCTGCAGAAAAGTTAGTTCGCCCCAATGCGTGTCGATCCTGCACTTCACGTTCAGCTTTACAAGCAAGATGGAATAAACGAGTGATATTAGTATACTCCTTATAGTCTAGAATGGTCTGAATCTCTCTATTTAATCCACCCAGAAAACGTGCAAGCATAGCTTCATTCTCCTCAACAATACCACATCTAATCATGCCAGTTTGTAATTCCTGATAATATTCTTCTACAGAATTTTTCCCTTGTCTTAAACGCTGCAATTTTTGAAGCAATTCACGTTGATAATATGGTGGAACCCAACGCGTACGCATAGCAGTTTTCAAAGCAGCCCAAGTAGTTGGAATAGGATATAATCTACAATGTTCAGACCACCATACACATGCAAAACTAGTGAAAGCACAAACGGCAGCAGCAACTCGTCTCTCCTCAGGATATTGTAAACATGTAAATCGTTGTTCAGTTTCTAACTCCCAAGTAAGATATATATCAGGAACATATCTACCCTCAAATGGTGGAATATTCAATTTCAGTTTAGGAATATGGACATCATCTCGTACCTGAGGTGGTGGTGCAGGACTACCATTACGAATATATACCTGAGGTCGACCTGCTGGTGGTGGTACAGGTGGCTGCACGTAGTGTTGATTTTGATCAACCTCATCCTCATAGTCTCCCACATAATCATCCTCCTCCGCATCAGCAGCAGGAGCCACAGAAGTATCAACAGCAGCACCAACAGTTTGGCCAAACGCAAGAGGAACACGGCTTGCTCGGCGGAGGTCTGCTTCGCGACGTGGAGGTAGTCGTTGTTGTTGTTGTTGTTGGAGAGGTGCGTTAGCTGCAGCGGGTGGTGGTGGTGGAAGACGCGCGAGCAATTCATTAAACTTGTTATCGAGCTTTGTTTCGAACGTCTTCTCAAAGCCAGTGATCTTCTCCATGGCCTCTTCAAAATTGTTCAGCACATCTTGCACCTGTTCAGTCATCATTTGCAGAAACTTATCATGAAGCTCCTTGTTCGATAAATTCTCCCAGTCAATCTCGTCGGCTTGTGATCCTGGCATGGTTAGCAGCAATAGAAACACACAAGAATATGATCCTACAGACTACGAACAAGTGGTGGTGGTGGGTGTCACAAATCCGTCAAGCAAATCTCAAATTCTTACCAGTTCTTACCCAGCAGCAGGCGGTGATCGGCAACCGTTGTAGTCAAAAACTCTCAAAGCTTGGATAGAGCGATTACCAGGGAGAGTCAAACGCACGACGTAGATGTATGTGGAGCTGGGAAGGCTTATAATATGGTAGCAAAAAGGGTCAGCAATAATCAATTCAGAGATGCAAAGTTGAATAAACGCTCAACGACGGTACTGTGCTGGTCCTAGGCTAGACTGTGCTAGAGACGCGAGCGTAGAACACTAACAAAATCACGGCGCGGCACGTAAACAAGGGAAAAGCACACTCTGGAATTTTTTTTTTCGCTCTTTTTTTTTTGCGCTCTTTTTTTTTGCGCTGCTTTTTTTTTTGTGCGAAAAATCACTATAATGGCGAGTGTCTCAAAACTCTTCTTAGCTCAAACTGACAGGATGGGCACGAAATTTTTTTTGACCAATTTTTTTTTGACTGCCCGGACCCAAAAACTGGAAACGGGTCAAAAAAAACTTCCTATAATGGCACCTGTCTCAAAACACTCAGAAACACCTAAAAATAGAATAGCCAAATTTTTTTTTCGAAAAATGCGTTTTCGAAAAATTTTGGGCCTAAACGGAGCGTGGCTACCCGACTCTTTTTTTTTTCCGAAACCTACTCCGGCAAGGAAACACGAATCGGAATCTAGATGGATCTCGAAAACAAACCTAATATGACAAGAACTCTGATTGGTGGTGGATATATGGTGGTAGATGGCAGCGGTGGTGGTATATGACAGCTGTGGTGGTATATGGATACGGATTCGAAGCGGTGGCGGATAAGCGGTGGTGGTAGATGGCAGGGGTGATGATGATGGTGCGGCGGCGGCGTGACAACTTATGACCAGAACTCGAAACTCTAAAAGACTAGACTCTAAGACCAGCAACTAGACACGACGATGCAACCGCAAATTCAACAAAGCAAAACCCTAAAAAGATTATGCAAAGGCTCAGATTGGTTCGGATATGATGAACTAACCCTAATTTTTTTTGTGGCTTTTTCGTGGACTGTAGGTATGAAGAACAGACTCGATCTAAACTACGAAAAACTGTAAAATCTCACCGAGCAACCTGGAAATCTGATACCACTTGATAGAGGCAAAGGTGTCCCGTCTTTCGATGAGATGAGGGATATCGCTTTGTTGGAAGTCAACTTTGACGATCCGACTACGAACGTGCGAGGACGTCGCGCCTTAGCAATCGCTAAACCAACTCCGAGAGGTTATTGACCACGCCGGAGCACGATCAACCTGACCACGAGGGTCTGTTTCCTGTGAGCAAACGAAGAACAAGCAAGAAACTGAGATTGCAATCTGGATATTGCGAATATAAGATGAAAGCTTTATTGATCAAGGTGGGGTTCTGTGACGCCTTTGTCTGGTCGTTGAACACAAACGAAGTACGCGAAGTTGCAGCTATGGCGAACTTTTAATCTAAACAAAACCCAAAGTCTAAACGATGCCCTAAGGGCTGTATATATGGAGGAAGAGGGGGGGAATTTCGTGGCCCTTGGTGGAGGGGTCCGAAATCAACCCTATCTCTTGTTTCCCCACACATACAGACTCTAAAAATAGCCTATACTTATGTATTTCGAAATTACATGGGCCTGGCCCAATAATAAGGTGACGCAGCACCTAAAATAGCCTCGGGACGAAATTTATGAAGTGGCATCTTGTATATTTCGTCCAAGGCTTCATGCACCCATTATGGTGGCTTCATAGTCCTGAAATCATCACTTGTAACTCCGTTCTTGTTCCCCTTGCGCATGCCATCATCTCCATGCTTGTTCTTGCTCCAATGTTCATCCTTCTCCAAGCTAGGCCCTTCATTTGTAAGCAAAACAAATGTATCCAATTTAGGCAGCATCATATTCTCATGAACATTAGAATCATTACCAAGAAACGAAAGTACCTGGTAATTTAGTTGGCGTGCACGAGCTCTAGTAATTGGTCCAGTATGTATAGCAGCAGGGGCTGTGGGTGTAACAATTGTATTGATGTCCTCATCAGCTAGTGACTATGATGAGGAGACTTTGGCTCTTATTACACGTGAAGAACATGGTGGAGATGATTCTGATCATGAGACGCAATACATGGCTCCTGAAGACGCTGACAGGTATGAATGTTTAGTTGCTCAACGTGTTTTGAGTGTGCAGGTCACACAAGCTGAGCAAAATCAGAGGCACAATTTGTTCCATACCAAGGGAGTTGTGAAGGAACGTTCTGTGCGCGTCATCATAGACGGAGGGAGCTGCAACAACTTGGCTAGCATGGAGATGGTGGAGAAGCTTTCTCTCACCACAAGACCACATCCACATCCTTACTACATCCAATGGTTCAACAACAGCGGCAAGGTTAAGGTAACACGTACTGTTCGTGTGCATTTTAGTATCTCTACATATGCTGATTATGTTGATTGTGATGTGGTACCTATGCAAGCATGTTCCTTATTACTTGGTAGACCATGGCAATTTGATAAAAATTCTGTACACCATGGTAGAAACAATCACTATACTCTTGTTCATAAGGATAAAAATATTACTTTGCTTCCTATGACTCCTGATTCCATTTTGAAAGCTGATATTAATAGAGCTAATAAAGCACAACAGGAGAAGAATAAGAGTGAAAATCAGATTGTGGCAAAAGAATTTGAGCAACAAATGAAGCCTAATAATAAACCATCTAGTGTTGCTTCTGAAATTAAATTGAAAAGTGCATGTTTATTTGCCACCAAATCTGATATTGATGAGCTAGATTTCAGCAAATCTGTTTGCTATGCTTTTGTGTGGAAAGAGGCATTATTTTCATTCGAGGACGTGCCTTCCTCTTTGCCTCCTGCTGTCACTAACATTTTGCAGGAGTTCGCTGACGTTTTTCCACAAGACGTGCCACCGGGATTACCGCCTATTCGAGGGATTGAGCATCAGATCGACTTAATTCCCGGTGCTTCACTGCCAAACCATGCACCATACCGTACCAATCCAGAGGAGACGAAGGAGATTATGCGTCAAGTACAAGAGCTTCTCGACAAAGGTTATATACGCGAATCCCTTAGTCCTTGTGCTGTTCCTATTATTCTAGTGCCGAAAAAGGATGGTACATCACGTATGTGTGTTGATTGTAGAGGCATTAATAATATTACTATTCGTTATCGTCATCCTATTCCTAGGCTAGATGATATGCTTGATGAATTGAGTGGCTCTACAATATTCTCCAAAGTTGATTTGCGTAGTGGCTACCATCAAATTCGTATGAAATTGGGAGATGAATGGAAAACAGCATTTAAAACTAAGTTTGGATTATATGAGTGGTTAGTCATGCCTTTTGGGTTAACTAATGCACCTAGTACTTTCATGAGATTAATGAACGAAGTTTAACGTGCTTTCATTGGACGATTTGTGGTAGTTTACTTTGATGACATATTGATTTATAGCAGATCTTTGGAAGAACATTTGGAACATTTACGTGCTATTTTTATTGCTCTACGTGATGCACGTTTGTTTGGTAACCTTGGGAAGTGCACCTTTTGCACCGACCGAGTATCTTTTCTTGGCTATGTTGTTACTCCACAGGGAATTGAAGTTGATAAAGCCAAGATTGAAGCTATTGAGAGTTGGCCGCAGCCCAAAACGGTCACACAAGTGAGGAGTTTTCTTGGCCTCGCTGGATTCTATAGGCGTTTTGTGAGAGATTTCAGCACCATTGCTGCACCTCTCAATGAGCTTACAAAGAAAGATGTGCCTTTTCTTTGGGGTACCGCACAGGAAGAAGCCTTCACGGTATTAAAAGATAAGTTGACACATGCTCCTTTACTCCAACTTCCTGATTTTAATAAGACTTTTGAGCTTGAATGTGATGCTAGTGGAATTGGATTAGGAGGTGTGTTATTACAAGATGGCAAACCTGTTGCATACTTTTCTGAAAAATTGAGTGGGCCTAGTCTGAATTATTCTACTTATGATAAAGAATTATATGCTCTTGTTCGGACTTTAGAAACATGGCAAAATTATTTATGGCCCAAAGAATTTGTTATACATTCTGATCATGAATCATTAAAACATATTAAAAGTCAAGCTAAACTGAATCGTAGACATGCTAAATGGGTTGAATTCATTGAGACTTTCCCTTATGTCATTAAACACAAGAAGGGAAAAGAAAATGTTATTGCTGATGCTTTGTCTCGTCGCTATACTATGCTTTCACAACTTGACTTCAAAATATTTGGTTTGGAGACCATCAAAGATCAATATGTGCATGATGCTGATTTTAAAGATGTAATGCATAATTGTAAAGAAGGAAGAATGTGGAACAAGTTTGTTGTTAACGATGGATTTGTGTTTCGTGCTAACAAGCTATGCATTCCAGCTAGCTCCGTTCGTCTTTTGTTGTTGCAGGAGGCGCATGGAGGAGGATTAATGGGACACTTTGGCGTGAAGAAGACGGAGGACATACTTGCTACACATTTCTTTTGGCCAAAGATGAGACGGGATGTTGAGCGTTTTATTGCTCGCTGCACCACATGTCAAAAAGCTAAGTCACGCCTCAATCCTCATGGTTTATATATGCCTTTGCCTGTACCTAGTGTTCCTTGGGAGGATATATCTATGGACTTTGTTTTAGGTTTACCTCGAACAAAGAAGGGGAGGGATAGCATATTTGTTGCCGTGGATAGATTCTCGAAAATGGCACACTTTATACCATGTCATAAAAGCGATGATGCTGTTAATGTTGCTGATTTGTTCTTTCGTGAAATTATTCGCTTGCATGGTGTGCCAAATACTATTGTTTCAGATCGTGATACTAAATTTCTTAGCCACTTTTGGAGATGTTTATGGGCTAAGTTGGGGACTAAACTGCTTTTTAGTACTACTTGTCACCCCCAAACTGATGGACAAACTGAAGTAGTCAATAGAACATTGTCTACTATGCTTAGGGCTGTTTTGAAGAATAATAAGAAAATGTGGGAGGAATGCTTGCCTCATATTGAATTTGCTTATAATCGTTCATTGCATTCTACTACTAAGATGTGCCTTTTGAAGTTGTGTATGGTTTCCTACCTCGTGCACCTATTGATTTGTTGCCTCTTCCATCTTCGGAGAAGGTTAATTTTGATGCTAAACAACGTGCTGAATTGATTTTAAAAATGCATGAGTTAACTAAGGAAAACATTGAGCGTATGAATGCTAAATATAAACTTGCTGGAGATAAGGGTAGAAAACATGTTGTGTTTGCACCTGGAGATCTTGTTTGGTTACATTTGCGTAAGGATAGATTTCCTGATTTGCGCAAATCAAAGCTAATGCCATGTGCTGATGGTCCCTTTAAGGTGTTAGAGAAAATAAATGATAATGCATATAAACTTGAGCTGCCTGCAGATTTTGGGGTTAGTCCCACTTTTAACATTGCAGATTTGAAGCCTTATTTAGGTGAGGAAGATGAACTTTCGTCGAGGACGACTTCATTTCAAGAAGGGGAGGATGATGAGGACATCAATACAATTGTTACACCCACAGGCCCTGCTGCTATACATACTGGACCAATTACTAGAGCTCGTGCACGCCAACTAAATTACCAGGTACTTTCGTTTCTTTGTAATGATTCTAATGTTCATGAGAATATGATGCTGCCTAAATTGGATACATTTGTTTTGCTTACAAATGAAGGGCCTAGCTTGGAGAAGGATGAACATTGGAGCAAGAACAAGCATGGAGATGATGGCATGCGCAAGGGAAACAAGAACGGAGTTACAAGTGATGATTTCAGGACTTTGAAGCCACCATAATGGGTGCATGAAGCCTTGGACGAAATATACAAGACGCCACTTCATAAATTTCGTCCCGAGGCTATTTTAGGTGCTGCGTCACCTTATTATTGGGCCAGGCCCATGTAATTTCGAAATACATCAGTATAGGCTATTTTTAGAGTCCGTATGTGTGGGGAAACAAGAGATAGGGTTGATTTCGGACCCCTCCACCAAGGGCCACGAAATTCCCCCCTCTTCCTCCATATATACAGTCCTTAGGGCATCGTTTAGACTTTGGGTTTTGTTTAGATTAAAAGTTCGCCATAGCTGCAACTTCGCGTACTTCGTTTGTGTTCAACGACCAGACAAAGGCGTCACAGAACCCCACCTTGATCAATAAAGCTTTCATCTTATATTCGCAATATCCAGATTGCAATCTCAGTTTCTTGCTTGTTCTTCGTTTGCTCGCAGGAAACAGACCCTCGTGGTCAGGTTGATCGTGCTCCGGCGTGGTCAATAACCTCTCGGAGTTGGTTTAGCGATTGCTAAGGAGCGACGTCCTCGCACGTTCGTAGTCGGATCGTCAAAGTCGACTTCCACCAAAGCGAAATCCACCATCTCATCGAAAGACGGGACACCTTTGCCTCTATCACCACGTCATCTTTCAGATCGGGGCAAGAATAACGGGGTCATCTCCAGCCTGTTCCCTCTATGGAGAAGACTATCGAACAATGGCAAAAGGAAGTGATGAGGACATGACTACCTTGGATATGACCAAAAATATTGCATATATGCATATTTGTCAGGTGATTTCTAGTGCAAACTATTCAATAATCTATTTATGTTATCCAGAACAAAAATACTTCACACACTTTTGTGTTTTGTCTAATTGCAGGTGTATGGGACATTTGTACAATCCACATATGAAGATAAGGAAGAAAGAGATGATTATTTTCTGTCCAAAAAGTTCTCTCACGTCACTTTTGGCCCAAGAGAAGATAGAGTCCAAGTCTCTCACGTTCTGGATTCAGATTCGGACTGCACAGACACACCTGACTCAAAACGCACACAAGTTTTTCATACGGACTCCGAATTGGGTGATTCTTTTTTTGTTGGAAACTAGATTTCGTGCACTTTCCAACCCAATTAGAATCACCTTCAAATTCGTCCGGAGCGTTGAGTTGTGGACGAAATAATCTGATGCTGCAGCAGAATCCGAGTCAAACTACAAGTCCAAAGGTGTTACATCACCTCCACTTGGGCCCATTGGCCTTGTACGACCTAGATTTAGTTTTAGGCTGCCTTGGGACGTCCTCCCACCTCCTTGGCCGCCACCCCTTGCTCCTATATAAGTAGATCCATCTAGTAGCTTTTCCTTGGGATTTGTTTAGTTAAAAGTTAGCCATTGCAACTTCGTGTACTTCGTTTGTGTCCAACGACCAGACCAAGACCGCTTCCGGATCCCCACCATTATCAATACTTCATATATATTTGCAATATTCAGATTGCTTTATCATATTCTTGCTCGTTCTTCGATTGCTTGCAGGAATAGACCTTCGTGGTCAGGCTGACCGTGCTTCCAGCATCGTCAGTAACCTCAGGAGATTGGTTTAGCGATTGCTAAGGCGCAACATCGTGCACGTTTGTAGTCGGATCGTCAAAGTCGTCTCCACCAAATCGATAGTTATCATCTCATCGAAAGATCGGGACCCTCGCCTCTATCAAGTGGTATCAGTTTTCAGGTTGCTCGGTGAGAATTTCTAGTTTTTCCTAGATTAGATTTATTTTCTTACCTATTGTCCAAGAAAAATCCACAAAAAAGAGTTAGATCTATTCATCCTTTGTCCAAGCCAGTCTGAGCCTTTGCAATTTTCTTTTCATTGCTTGCATAGTTGAATTATCGGTTGCATCGTCGTGTCGAGTTGCTGGTCTTAGTGTCTAGGTCGTTTAGAGTTTCGAGTTCTGTTCACATTAGTCACGTCGCCGCTGCATCGTTATCCCTTCCGCTGTCCACCACCCATACATCGATTTCCTCCACGTGCTACCCACCGTTCATTGTCATAATCATAGTTGAGATCGTTCCCATCTTCGCTTGATCCAATCTACATCTTATCTAGTTTGTTTTGGAAAGAGGGAGAGAGAAAAAAAGATAGAGAAAAAACGAGAGAAAAAAAAAGTAAAAAAAAAAGTCAGAGAAAAAAAAGAAAGGAAAAGAAAAAAAGTGTGAGACAAAAAAGAGAGGAGAAAAAAAAACAAAATTCGGATCTATCTAGACTCAATCTCGTAGTTGAATTCGGATTGGAATCTGTTTTGTGCACTGTTCAGTAAAACAGGCATAACTTCCTCATATGAAGTCTGTTTTGGCTCCGCGAGTACTCAAATGAAAGCTAGCGATGAGACGCATCTAAATAGTTGCAGAAGCTAGTTCAGTATTTGGCACCTCAACATCAGCTTCTAAATAGGTCTACTGCTATTGTGATCTTCACTTATATCTTGCTGTCCAGGGCTACTTCATATCCTTTGTTGATGCTAGTTGTGCTACGACGTGACCTCATTAGTGTTCTAGGCTCGCGTCTCTAGTTTGGTCTAGCCTAGGACCAGCACAGTACCGTCGTTGAGCGTTTATTCAACATTGCATCTTTGAATTGATTATTGCTAATCTTTTGCTACCATATATAGCCAACCCAGCTCCACATATTTCTACACCGTGTATACGTACGCTCCCCTGGCAATCGCTTTACTCAATATTCGGAGTTACTTGACACCGTTGGTTGCCGATCACCGCCTGCTGCATGGTAAGAACTTGTAAGACATTGATATTTGCTTTACTATGAGCGTTTTACCACCACATCCTAGTAGTTATAGGAACATTATTTTTGGGTTTTGTTTCTTGTTCTACTAATCATGACAGGATCCAGAGTCAATTCATGGGCTTTGTCGATCGCGGGAGACGTGCCACCACCTTTGCAAATACCACAACCGTCACGAGAGGTGCACAAACATCCAAATGCACATGATCAGGTTAATGTACCTATACCACCATTTAATGGCCGTTTTAAACCTGCTTTATATATTGAATGGGAGTTCGACATAAAAAATATATTTGCTTCCCATAATTTCAATGAACATAAAAAGGTTAAGGTTGCGGTTGGTTCTTTCACTGGTTATGCTTTGGTTTGGTGGAGTGAATATTGTCGGTTACACCCTGATTATATACCTACTACTTGGGATGATTTGAAACTTGCCATGCGACATACTTTCGTCCCTGCTTATTATACTCGTGACATGATTAAGAAGTTGCAACACTTAAAACAAGGTAGTGAAACTGTAACAAAATATTATGATGATTTACAAACTACCTTATTGCATTCCTCTTTAGAAGAAAGTGAAGATGATTTTATGGATAGATTTTGGGGAGGATTAAACCGTGATATTCAAGAGATACTAATTCATGAAGAGTGTTATCCTATTGATAGAGGCAAAGGTGTCCCGTCTTTCGATGAGATGGTGGATTTCGCTTTGGTGGAAGTCGACTTTGACGATCCGACTACGAACGTGCGAGGACGTCGCGCCTTAGCAATCGCTAAACCAACTCCGAGAGGTTATTGACCACGCCGGAGCACGATCAACCTGACCACGAGGGTCTGTTTCCTGCGAGCAAACGAAGAACAAGCAAGAAACTAAGATTGCAATTTGGATATTGCGAATATAAGATGAAAGCTTTATTGATCAAGGTGGGGTTCTGTGACGCCTTTGTCTGGTCGTTGAACACAAACGAAGTACGCGAAGTTGCAGCTATGGCGAACTTTTAATCTAAACAAAACCCAAAGTCTAAACGATGCCCTAAGGGCTGTATATATGGAGGAAGAGGGGGGGAATTTCGTGGCCCTTGGTGGAGGAGTCCGAAATCAACCCTATCTCTTGTTTCCCCACACATACGGACTCTAAAAATAGCCTATACTTATGTATTTCGAAATTACATGGGCCTGGCCCAATAATAAGGTGACGAAGCACCTAAAATAGCCTCGGGACGAAATTTATGAAGTGGCATCTTGTATATTTCGTCCAAGGCTTCATGCACCCATTATGGTGGCTTCAAAGTCCTGAAATCATCAGTTGTAACTCCGTTCTTGTTCCCCTTGCGCATGCCATCATCTCCATGCTTGTTCTTGCTCCAATGTTCATCCTTCTCCAAGCTAGGCCCTTCATTTGTAAGCAAAACAAATGTATCCAATTTAGGCAGCATCATATTCTCATGAACATTAGAATCATTACCAAGAAACGAAAGTACCTGGTAATTTAGTTGGCGTGCACGAGCTCTAGTAATTGGTCCAGTATGTATAGCAGCAGGGGCTGTGGGTGTAACAATTGTATTGATGTCCTCATCATCCTCCCCTTCTTGAAATGAAGTCGTCCTCGACGGAAGTTCATCTTCCTCACCCAAATAAGGCTTCAAATCTGCAATGTTAAAAGTGGGACTAACCCCAAAATCTCCGAAGATGGAAGAGGCAACAAATCAATAGGTGCACGAGGTAGGAAACCATACACAACTTCAAAAGGGCACATCTTAGTAGTAGAATGCAATGAACGATTATAAGCAAATTCAATATGAGGCAAGCATTCCTCCCACATTTTCTTATTATTCTTCAAAACAGCCCTAAGCATAGTAGACAATGTTCTATTGACTACTTCAGTTTGTCCATCAGTTTGGGGGTGACAAGTAGTACTAAAAAGCAGTTTAGTCCCCAACTTAGCCCATAAACATCTCCAAAAGTGGCTAAGAAATTTAGTATCACGATCTGAAACAATAGTATTTGGCACACCATGCAAGCGAATAATTTCACGAAAGAACAAATCAGCAACATTAACAGCATCATCGCTTTTATGACATGGTATAAAGTGTGCCATTTTCGAGAATCTATCCACGGCAACAAATATGCTATCCCTCCCCTTCTTTGTTCGAGGTAAACCTAAAACAAAGTCCATAGATATATCCTCCCAAGGAACACTAGGTACAGGCAAAGGCATATATAAACCATGAGGATTGAGGCGTGACTTAGCTTTTTGACATGTGGTGCAGCGAGCAATAAAACGCTCAACATCCCGTCTCATCTTTGGCCAAAAGAAATGTGTAGCAAGTATGTCCTCCGTCTTCTTCACGCCAAAGTGTCCCATTAATCCTCCTCCATGCGCCTCCTGCAACAACAAAAGACGAACGGAGCTAGCTGGAATGCATAGCTTGTTAGCACGAAACACAAATCCATCGTTAACAACAAACTTGTTCCACATTCTTCCTTCTTTACAATTATGCATTACATCTTTAAAATCAGCATCATGCACATATTGATCTTTGATGGTCTCCAAACCAAATATTTTGAAGTCAAGTTGTGAAAGCATAGTATAGCGACGAGACAAAGCATCAGCAATAACATTTTCTTTTCCCTTCTTGTGTTTAATGACATAAGGGAAAGTCTCAATGAATTCAACCCATTTAGCATGTCTACGATTCAGTTTAGCTTGACTTTTAATATGTTTCAAGGATTCATGATCAGAATGTATAACAAATTCTTTGGGCCATAAATAATGTTGCCATGTTTCTAAAGTCCGAACAAGAGCATATAATTCATTATCATAAGTAGAATAATTCAGACTAGGCCCACTCGATTTTTCAGAAAAGTATGCAACAGGTTTGCCATCTTGTAATAACACACCTCCTAATCCAATTCCACTAGCATCACATTCAAGCTCAAAAGTCTTATTAAAATCAGGAAGTTGGAGTAAAGGAGCATGTGTCAACTTATCTTTCAATACCGTGAAGGCTTCTTCCTGTGCGGTACCCCAAAGAAAAGGCACATCTTTCTTTGTAAGCTCCTTGAGAGGTGCAGCAATGGTGCTGAAATCTCTCACAAAACGCCTATAGAATCCAGCGAGGCCAAGAAAACTCCTCACTTGTGTGACCGTTTTGGGCTGCGGCCAACTCTCAATAGCTTCAATCTTGGCTTTATCAACTTCAATTCCCTGTGGAGTAACAACATAGCCAAGAAAAGATACTCGGTCGGTGCAAAAGGTGCACTTCCCAAGGTTACCAAACAAACGTGCATCACGTAGAGCAATAAAAACAGCACGTAAATGTTCCAAATGTTCCTCCAAAGATCTGCTATAAATCAATATGTCATCAAAGTAAACTACCACAAATCGTCCAATGAAAGCACGTAAAACTTCGTTCATTAATCTCATGAAAGTACTAGGTGCATTAGTTAACCCAAAAGGCATGACTAACCACTCATATTGATAGAGGCGGGGGTGTCCCGATCTTTCGATGAGATGATAACTATCGATTTGGTGGAGACGACTTGGACGATCCGACTACAAACGTGCACGGCGTTGCGCCTTAGCAATCGCTAAACCAATCTCCTGAGGTTACTGACGATGCCGAAAGCACGGTCAGCCTGACCATGAAGGTCTATTCCTGCAAGCAATCGAAGAACGAGCAAGAATATGATAAAGCAATCTGAATATTGCAAATATATATGAGGTATTGATAATGGTGGGGATCCGGAAGCGGTCTTGGTCTGGTCGTTGGACACAAACGAAGTACACGAAGTTGCAATGGCTAACTTTTAACTAAACAAATCCCAAGGAAAAGCTACTAGATGGATCTACTTATATAGGAGCAAGGGGTGGCGGCCAAGGAGGTGGGAGGACGTCCCAAGGCAGCCTAAAACTAAATCTAGGTCGTACAAGGCCAATGGGCCCAAGTGGAGGTGATGTAACACCTTTGGACTTGTAGTTTGACTCGGATTCTGCTGCAGCATCAGATTGTTTCGTCCACAACTCAACGCTCCGGACGAATTTGAAGATGATTCCAATTGGGTTGGAAAGTGCACGAAATCTAGTTTCCAACAAAAAAAGAATCACCCAATTCGGAGTCCGTATGAAAAACTTGTGTGCGTTTTGAGTCAGGTGTGTCTGTGCAGTCCGAATCTGAATCCAGAACGTGAGAGACTTGGACTCTATCTTCTCTTGGGCCAAAAGTGACGTGAGAGAACTTTTTGGACAGCAAATAATCATCTCTTTCTTCCTTATCTTCATATGTGGATTGTACAAATGTCCCATACACCTGCAATTAGACAAAACACAAAAGTGTGTGAAGTATTTTTGTTCTGGATAACATAAATAGATTATTGAATAGTTTGCACTAGAAATCACCTGACAAATATGCATATATGCAATATTTTTGGTCATATCCAAGGTAGTCATGTCCTCATCAGGAAGGGTGAAGGCAAATGGGGGGAGGAAGAGCGTGCGACAGTAGTTCCAAATCGAGAGGGAAAGACGAAGAGGCGGTGGACAGTTGCCACGGTACAGGAAGAGGCACCCCGGCCTACATAGACGTCCGTTCAGAAATTGTACAAAAGGACTCGCCGTCGTCTCACTGACATGTTAGAATAGGACGACATGCAACGAAACATGGTGTGCCTTTTCTCGTGCAAAATGCGATCTGAAGGCCTTGGCTCGAGGTGCCGCATTATTTCTTAACTTTATTTTTTTAATGGTGTGTCATTCAGTTTTGAAGCACGACTAACTGGTACTATAGGCGGAGATAATATAAACTACTCTACCACTACTCCACCTCTAGTGCTAGTATCAAAAAAGATATATAGGTTGGAGCTTCTACGCTTGCTTGCTAAGGGCTGCCCACTTGCTTTTCTCACTATCACCCTCTCTCCACATCTAAAAAAGATGGTGGTGCCCCACTCTCTCTCCCTCCTCACCAGTGGTCATAGATCCGTCGGGGAAGAAAAGGACGTGCAGCGTTGGCGCACTGGTCGTCGGCGAGTGAGGTCACGCACTGAAGATAAGGCCGTCCTCTCAGACCTAGCACCCATGCAGGATGGCATCTGTCCCCAAGCTCGTTGTTGTAGTGTGTGCAGAAGATGACGACCACGAGTGAAGCCACTTCCCGTCGACCCTCAGGTATGCCACCTCTTTCTGAACCATACCCTTGTTCTATTGCCCCCATCTGCCATGTCACTGTATGTGGATCTTTTTGCACTCCACCATCTCCCCAATTTGCTATCCTCGGCTCTGCTGGTCACGCAGAAAAAACCTTAATTTGCACTATTAAAGGAAGCCCTACTTCATGCAGACTAATCCGTGTCTGGGTTGAATAAGGAAAGGAAGGGAGAAAGTACAGTCGAAGAGACTAGGCATCGAACCTGCATCTAGGTTCAAAAGGGGAAAAATCAGTAGCTAAGGAATGAGTCTCGTGTCTCTTGGTTGAACAAGGGTATAAAGTCATGACAACGCAATAGAGAATGCCCAGGTCGATCGGTTTGTTGTCCTCGCATAGGAAAAAGGTGGCTAAAGAGAACAAAAATGCGATGTAATCGACATATGCTGCCTGGATATTTGTTGCTCTAGGCAGGCATCTGATGAGGACATCAATACAATTGTTACACCCACAGCCCCTGCTGCTATACATACTGGACCAATTACTAGAGCTCGTGCACGCCAACTAAATCACCAGGTACTTTCGTTTCTTGGTAATGATTCTAATGTTCATGAGAATATGATGCTGCCTAAATTGGATACATTTGTTTTGCTTACAAATGAAGGGCCTAGCTTGGAGAAGGATGAACATTGGAGCAAGAACAAGC
Source organism: Triticum dicoccoides (assembly GCF_002162155.2). NCBI lineage: Eukaryota > Viridiplantae > Streptophyta > Magnoliopsida > Poales > Poaceae > Triticum > Triticum dicoccoides. The sequence continues at coordinate 986,585 of NC_041393.1, read as the reverse complement.
ATGGAGATGATGGCATGCGCAAGGGGAACAAGAACGGAGTTACAAGTGATGATTTCAGGACTTTGAAGCCACCATAATGGGTGCATGAAGCCTTGGACGAAATATACAAGATGCCACTTCATAAATTTCGTCCCGAGGCTATTTTAGGTGCTGCGTCACCTTATTATTGGGCCAGGCCCATGTAATTTCGAAATACATAACTATAGGCTATTTTTAGAGTCCGTATGTGTGGGGAAACAAGAGATAGGGTTGATTTCGGACTCCTCCACCAAGGGCCATGAAATTCCCCCCTCTTCCTCCATATATACAGCCCTTAGGGCATCGTTTAGACTTTGGGTTTTGTTTAGATTAAAAGTTCGCCATAGCTGCAACTTCGCGTACTTCGTTTGTGTTCAACGACCAGACAAAGGCGTCACAGAACCCCACCTTGATCAATAAAGCTTTCATCTTATATTCGCAATATCCAGATTGCAATCTCAGTTTCTTGCTTGTTCTTCATTTGCTCGCAGGAAACAGACCCTCGTGGTCAGGTTGATCGTGCTCCGGCGTGGTCAATAACCTCTCGGAGTTAGTTTAGCGATTGCTAAGGTGCGACGTCCTCGCACGTTCGTAGTCGGATCGTCAAAGTCGACTTCCACCAAAGTGAAATCCACCATCTCATCGAAAGACGGGACACCTTTGCCTCTATCAAGTGGTATCAGATTTCCAGGTTGCTCGGTGAGATTTTACAGTTTTTCGTAGTTTAGATCGAGTCTGTTCTTCATACCTACAGTCCACAAAAAAGTCACAAAAAAAATTAGGGTTAGTTCATCATATCCGAACCAATCTGAGCCTTTGCATAATCTTTTTAGGGTTTTGCTTTGTTGAATTTGCGGTTGCATCGTCGTGTCTAGTTGCTGGTCTTAGAGTCTAGTCTTTTAGAGTTTCGAGTTCTAGTCATAAGTTGTCACGCCGCCGCCGCACCATCATCATCGCCCCTGCCATCTACCACCACCGCACCGAATCCGTATCCATATACCACCACCAATCCGTGTCCATATACCACCACCGATCCATATCCATATACTACCACCGCTACCACCACCGCTGCCATATACCACCACCATATATCCACCACCAATCCGAGTTCTTTGCTTATTAGGTTTGTTTTCGGGATCCATCTAGATTCCGATTCGTGTTTCCTTGCCGGAGTAGGTTTCGGAAAAAAAAGAGTCGGGTAGCCACGCTCCGTTTAGGCCCAAAATTTTTCGAAAACGCATTTTTCAAAAAAAATTCTGGCTATCCTATTTTTAGGTGTTTCTGAGTGTTTTGAGACAGGTGCCATTATAGGAAGTTTTTTTTGACCCGTTTCCAGTTTTTGGGTCCGGGCAGTCGAAAAAAAAATTGGTCGAAAAAATTTCGTGCCCATCCTGTCAGTTTGAGCTAGGAAGAGTTTTGAGACACTCGCCATTATAGTGATTTTTCGCAAAAAAAAGCAGCGCAAAAAAAAAAGAGCGCAAAAAAAAAGAGCGAAAAAATAAATTCAGAGTGTGCTTTTCCCTTGTTTACGTGCCGCGCCGTGATTTTGTTAGTGTTCTAGGCTCGCGTCTCTAGCACAGTCTAGCCTAGGACCAGCACAGTACCGTCGTTGAGCGTTTATTCAACTTTGCATCTCTGAATTGATTATTGCTGACCCTTTTTGCTACCATATTATAAGCCTTCCCAGCTCCACATACATCTACGTCGTGCGTTTGACTCTCCCTGGTAATCGCTCTATCCAAGCTTTGAGAGTTTTTTACTACAACGGTTGCCGATCACCGCCTGCTGCTGGGTAAGAACTGGTAAGAATTTGAGATTTGCTTGACGGATTTGTGACACCCACCACCACCACTTGTTTGTAGTCTGTAGGATCATATTCTTGTGTGTTTCTATTGCTGCTAACCATGCCAGGATCACAAGCCGACGAGATTGACTGGGAGAATTTATCGAACAAGGAGCTTCATGATAAGTTTCAGCAAATGATGACTGAACAGGTGCAAGATGTGCTGAACAATTTTGAAGAGGCCATGGAGAAGATCACTGGCCTTGAGAAGACGTTCGAAACAAAGCTCGATAACAAGTTTAATGAATTGCTCGCGCGTCTTCCACCACCACCACCCGCTGCACCTAACGCACCTCTCCAACAACAACAACAACGACTACCTCCACGTCGCGAAGCAGACCTCCGCCGAGCAAGCCATGTTCCTCTTGCGTTTGGCCAAACTGTTGGTGCTGCTGTTGATACTTCTGTGGCTCGTGCTGCTGATGCGGAGGAGGATGATTATGTGGGAGATTATGAGGATGAGGTTGATCAAAATCAACACTACGTGCAGCCACCTGTACCACCACCAGCAGGTCGACCTCAGGTATATATTCGTAATGGTAGGCCTGCACCACCACCTCAGGTACGAGATGATGTCCATATTCCTAAACTGAAATTGAATATTCCACCATTTGAGGGTAGATATGTTCCTGATATATATCTTACTTGGGAGTTAGAAACTGAACAACGATTTACATGTTTACAATATCCTGAGGAGAGACGAGTTGCTGCTGCTGTTTGTGCTTTCACTAGTTTTGCATGTGTATGGTGGTCTGAACATTGTAGATTATATCCTATTCCAACTACTTGGGCTGCTTTGAAAACTGCTATGCGTACGCGTTGGGTTCCACCATATTATCAACGTGAATTGCTTCAAAAATTGCAGCGTTTAAGACAAGGGAAAAATTCTGTAGAAGAATATTATCAGGAATTACAAACTGGCATGATTAGATGTGGTATTGTTGAGGAGAATGAAGCTATGCTTGCACGTTTTCTGGGTGGATTAAGTAGAGAGATTCAGACCATTCTAGACTATAAGGAGTATACTAATATCACTCGTTTATTCCATCTTGCTTGTAAAGCTGAACGTGAAGTGCAGGATCGACAAACATTGGGGCGAACTAACTTTTCTGCAGGCCGACCTTCATCATGGACACCACGTGCATCTTCTACTTCAACTGCACCAGCACCTCCATCCGGTGCCACCTCCAGCCGTGATACAAGAAAACAGGCACAACCACCATTATCTGCCAAGAGCGCACCTGCGGGGCCTGCACAGCGTTCTTCTTCTTCCATGGCATCAACAGGGCACACAAGTGATATTATTTGTCGTCGTTTTAAGGGAGGAGGTCATTATGCGAGGGAATGCAAATCTCCGCGTGTGATGATTGCTACCGCGGATGGTGGATATGAGTCCACTAGTGACTATGATGAGGAGACATTGGCTCTTATTACACGTGAAGAACATGGTGGAGATGATTCTGATCATGAGACGCAATACATGGCTCCTGAAGACGCTGACAGGTATGAATGTTTAGTTGCTCAACGTGTTTTGAGTGTGCAGGTCACACAAGCTGAGCAAAATCAGAGGCACAATTTGTTCCATACCAAGGGAGTTGTCAAGGAACGTTCTGTGCGCGTCATAATAGACAGAGGGAGCTGCAACAACTTGGCTAGCATGGAGATGGTGGAGAAGCTTTCTCTCACCACAAGACCACATCCACATCCTTACTACATCCAATGGTTCAACAACAGCGGCAAGGTTAAGGTAACACGTACTGTTCGTGTGCATTTTAGTATCTCTACATATGCTGATTATGTTGATTGTGATGTGGTACCTATGCAAGCATGTTCCTTATTACTTGGTAGACCATGGCAATTTGATAAAAATTCTGTACACCATGGTAGAAACAATCACTATACTCTTGTTCATAAGGATAAAACTATTACTTTGCTTCCTATGACTCCTGATTCCATTTTGAAAGATGATATTAATAGAGCTAATAAAGCACAACAGGAGAAGAATAAGAGTGAAAATCAGATTGTGGCAAAAGAATTTGAGCAACAAATGAAGCCTAATAATAAACCATCTAGTGTTGCTTCTGAAATTAAATTGAAAAGTGCATGTTTATTTGCCACCAAATCTGATATTGATGAGCTAGATTTCAGCAAATCTGTTTGCTATGCTTTTGTGTGCAAAGAGGCATTATTTTCATTCGAGGACGTGCCTTCCTCTTTGCCTCCTGCTGTCACTAACATTTTGCAGGAGTTCGCTGACGTTTTTCCACAAGACGTGCCACCGGGATTACCGCCTATTCGAGGGATTGAGCATCAGATTGACTTAATTCCCGGTGCTTCACTGCCAAACCGTGCACCATACCGTACCAATCCAGAGGAGACGAAGGAGATTATGCGTCAATTACAAGAGCTTCTCGACAAAGGTTATATACGCGGATCCCTTAGTCCTTGTGCTGTTCCTATTATTCTAGTGCCGAAAAAGGATGGTACATCACGTATGTGTGTTGATTGTAGAGGCATTAATAATATTACTATTCGTTATCGTCATCCTATTCCTAGGCTAGATGATATGCTTGATGAATTGAGTGGCTCTACAATATTCTCCAAAGTTGATTTGCGTAGTGGCTACCATCAAATTCGTATGAAATTGGGAGATGAATGGAAAACAGCATTTAAAACTAAGTTTGGATTATATGAGTGGTTAGTCATGCCTTTTGGGTTAACTAATGCACCTAGTACTTTCATGAGATTAATGAACGAAGTTTTACGTGCTTTCATTGGATGATTTGTGGTAGTTTACTTTGATGACATACTGATTTATAGCAGATCTTTGGAAGAACATTTGGAACATTTACGTGCTGTTTTTATTGCTCTACGTGATGCACGTTTGTTTGGTAACCTTGGGAAGTGCACCTTTTGCACCGACCGAGTATCTTTTCTTGGCTATGTTGTTACTCCACAGGGAATTGAAGTTGATAAAGCCAAGATTGAAGCTATTGAGAGTTGGCCGCAGCCTAAAACGGTCACACAAGTGAGGAGTTTTCTTGGCCTCGCTGGATTCTATAGGCGTTTTGTGATGAGGACATCAATACAATTGTTACACCCACAGCCCCTGCTGCTATACATACTGGACCAATTACTAGAGCTCGTGCACGCCAACTAAATTATCAGGTACTTTCGTTTCTTGGTAATGATTCTAATGTTCATGAGAATATGATGCTGCCTAAATTGGATACATTTGTTTTGCTTACAAATGAAGGGCCTAGCTTGGAGAAGGATGAACATTGGAGCAAGAACAAGCATGGAGATGATGGCATGCGCAAGGGGAACAAGAACGGAGTTACAAGTGATGATTTCAGGACTTTGAAGCCACCATAATGTGTGCATGAAGCCTTGGACGAAATATACAAGATGCCACTTCATAAATTTCGTCCCGAGGTTATTTTAGGTGCTGCGTCACCTTATTATTGGGCCAGGCCCATGTAATTTCGAAATACATAAGTATAGGCTATTTTTAGAGTCCGTATGTGTGGGGAAACAAGAGATAGGGTTGATTTCGGACCCCTCCACCAAGGGCCACGAAATCCACCCCCTCTTCCTCCATATATACAGCCCTTAGGGCATCGTTTAGACCTTGGGTTTTGTTTAGATTAAAAGTTCGCCATAGCTGCAACTTCGCGTACTTCGTTTGTGTTCAACGACCAGACAAAGGCGTCACAGAACCCCACCTTGATCAATAAAGCTTTCATCTTATATTCGCAATATCCAGATTGCAATCTTAGTTTCTTGCTTGTTCTTCGTTTGCTCGCAGGAAACAGACCCTCGTGGTCAGGTTGATCGTGCTCCGGCGTGGTCAATAACCTCTCGGAGTTGGTTTAGCGATTGCTAAGGCGCGACGTCCTCGCACGTTCGTAGTCGGATCGTCAAAGTCGACTTCCACCAAAGCGAAATCCACCATCTCATCGAAAGACGGGACACCTTTGCCTCTATCACCTTGCGCATGCCATCATCTCCATGCTTGTTCTTGCTCCAATGTTCATCCTTCTCCAAGCTAGGCCCTTCATTTGTAAGCAAAACAAATGTATCCAATTTAGGGAGCATCATATTCTCATGAACATTAGAATCATTACCAAGAAACGAAAGTACCTGGTAATTTAGTTGGCGTGCACGAGCTCTAGTAATTGGTCCAGTATGTATAGCAGCAGGGGCTGTGGGTGTAACAATTGTATTGATGTCCTCATCATCCTCCCCTTCTTGAAATGAAGTCGTCCTCGACGGAAGTCCATCTTCCTCACCCAAATAAGGCTTCAAATCTGCAATGTTAAAAGTGGGACTAACCCCAAAATCTGCAGGCAGCTCAAGTTTATATGCATTATCATTTATTTTCTCTAACACCTTAAAGGGACCATCAGCACGTGGCATTAGCTTTGATTTGCGCAAATCAGGAAATCTATCCTTACGCAAATGTAACCAAACAAGATCTCCAGGTGCAAACACAACATGTTTTCTACCCTTATCTCCAGCACGTTTATATTTAGCATTCATACGCTCAATGTTTTCCTTAGTTAACTCATGCATTTTTAAAATCAATTCAGCACGTTGTTTAGCATCAAAATTAACCTTCTCCGAAGATGGAAGAGGCAACAAATCAATAGGTGCACGAGGTAGGAAACCATACACAACTTCAAAAGGGCACATCTTAGTAGTAGAATGCAATGAACGATTATAAGCAAATTCAATATGAGGCAAGCATTCCTCCCACATTTTCTTATTATTCTTCAAAACAGCCCTAAGCATAGTAGACATCGTTCTATTGACTACTTCAGTTTGTCCATCAGTTTGGGGGTGACAAGTAGTACTAAAAAGCAGTTTAGTCCCCAACTTAGCCCATAAACATCTCCAAAAGTGGCTAAGAAATTTAGTATCACGATCTGAAACAATAGTATTTGGCACACCATGCAAGCGAATAATTTCACGAAAGAACAAATCAGCAACATTAACAGCATCATCGCTTTTATGACATGGTATAAAGTGTGCCATTTTCGAGAATCTATCCACGACAACAAATATGCTATCCCTCCCCTTCTTTGTTCGAGGTAAACCTAAAACAAAGTCCATAGATATATCCTCCCAAGGAACACTAGGTACAGGCAAAGGCATATATAAACCATGAGGATTGAGTCGTGACTTAGCTTTTTGACATGTAGTGCATCGAGCAATAAAACGCTCAACATCCCGTCTCATCTTTGGCCAAAAGAAATGTGTAGCAAGTACGTCCTCCGTCTTCTTCACGCCAAAGTGTACCATTAATCCTCCTCCATGCGCCTCCTGCAACAACAAAAGACGAACGGAGCTAGCTGGAATGCATAGCTTGTTAGCACGAAACACAAATCCATTGTTAACGACAAACTTGTTCCACATTCTTCCTTCTTTACAATTCTGCATTACATCTTTAAAATCAGCATCATGCACATATTGATATTTGATGGTCTCCAAACCAAATATTTTGAAGTCAAGTTGTGAAAGCATAGTATAGCGATGAGACAATGCATCTGCAATAACATTTTCTTTTCCCTTCTTGTGTTTAATGACATAAGGGAAAGTCTCAATGAATTCAACCCATTTAGCATGTCTACGATTCAGTTTAGCTTGACTTTTAATATGTTTCAAAGATTCATGATCAGAATTGATAGAGGCGGAGGTGTCCCGTCTTTCGATGAGATGGTGGATTTCGCTTTGGTGGAAGTCGACTTTGACGATCCGACTACGAACGTGCGAGGACGTCGCGCCTTAGCAATCGCTAAACCAACTCCGAGAGGTTATTGACCACGTCGGAGCATGATCAACCTGACCACGAGGGTCTGTTTCCTGCGAGCAAACGAAGAACAAGCAAGAAACTAAGATTGCAATCTGGATATTGCGAATATAAGATGAAAGCTTTATTGATCAAGGTGGGGTTCTGTGACGCCTTTGTCTGGTCGTTGAACACAAACGAAGTACGCGAAGTTGCAGCTATGGCGAACTTTTAATCTAAACAAAACCCAAAGTCTAAACGATGCCCTAAGGGCTGTATATATGGAGGAAGAGGGGGGAATTTCGTGGCCCTTGGTGGAGGAGTCCGAAATCAACCCTATCTCTTGTTTCCCCACACATACGGACTCTAAAAATAGCCTATACTTATGTATTTCGAAATTACATGGGCCTGGCCCAATAATAAGGTGACGCAGCACCTAAAATAGCCTCGGGACGAAATTTATGAAGTGGCATCTTGTATATTTCGTCCAAGGCTTCATGCACCCATTATGGTGGCTTCAAAGTCCTGAAATCATCACTTGTAACTCCGTTCTTGTTCCCCTTGCGCATGCCTTCATCTCCATGCTTGTTCTTGCTCCAATGTTCATCCTTCTCCAAGCTAGGCCCTTCATTTGTAAGCAAAACAAATGTATCCAATTTAGGCAGCATCATATTCTCATGAACATTAGAATCATTACCAAGAAACGAAAGTACCTGGTAATTTAGTTGGCGTGCACGAGCTCTAGTAATTGGTCCAGTATGTATAGCAGCAGGGGCTGTGGGTGTAACAATTGTATTGATGTCCTCATCATCCTCCCCTTCTTGAAATGAAGTCGTCCTCGACGGAAGTCCATCTTCCTCACCCAAATAAGGCTTCAAATCTGCAATGTTAAAAGTGGGACTAACCCCAAAATCTGCAGGCAGCTCAAGTTTATATGCATTATCATTTATTTTCTCTAACACCTTAAAGGGACCATCAGCACGTGGCATTAGCTTTGATTTGCGCAAATCAGGAAATCTATCCTTACGCAAATGTAACCAAACAAGATCTCCAGGTGCAAACACAACATGCATTCATACGCTCAATGTTTATATTTAGCATTCATACGCTCAATGTTTTCCCTTATCTCCAGCAAGTTTATATTTAGCATTCATACGCTCAATGTTTTCCTTAGTTAACTCATGCATTTTTAAAATCAATTCAGCACGTTGTTTAGCATCAAAATTAACCTTCTCCGAAGATGGAAGAGGCAACAAATCAATAGGTGCACGAGGTAGGAAACCATACACAACTTCAAAAGGGCACATCTTAGTAGTAGAATGCAATGAACGATTATAAGCAAATTCAATATGAGGCAAGCATTCCTCCCACATTTTCTTATTATTCTTCAAAACAGCCCTAAGCATAGTAGACAACGTTCTATTGACTACTTCAGTTTGTCCATCAGTTTGGGGGTGACAAGTAGTACTAAAAAGCAGTTTAGTCCCCAACTTAGCCCATAAACATCTCCAAAAGTGGCTAAGAAATTTAGTATCACGATCTGAAACAATAGTATTTGGCACACCATGCAAGCAAATAATTTCACGAAAGAACAAATCAGCAACATTAACAGCATCATCGCTTTTATGACATGGTATAAAGTGTGCCATTTTCGAGAATCTATCCACGACAACAAATATGCTATCTGATGAGGACATCAATACAATTGTTACACCCACAGCCCCTGCTGCTATACATACTGGACCAATTACTAGAGCTCGTGCACGCCAACTAAATTACCAGGTACTTTCGTTTCTTGGTAATGATTCTAATGTTCATGAGAATATGATGCTGCCTAAATTGGATACATTTGTTTTGCTTACAAATGAAGGGCCTAGCTTGGAGAAGGATGAACATTGGAGCAAGAACAAGCATGGAGATGATGGCATGCGCAAGGGAAACAAGAACGGAGTTACAAGTGATGATTTCAGGACTTTGAAGCCACCATAATGGGTGCATGAAGCCTTGGACGAAATATACAAGATACCACTTCATAAATTTCGTCCCGAGGCTATTTTAGGTGCTGCGTCACCTTATTATTGGGCCAGGCCCATGTAATTTCGAAATACATAAGTATAGGCTATTTTTAGAGTCCGTATGTGTGGGGAAACAAGAGATAGGGTTGATTTCGGACCCCTCCACCAAGGGCTACGAAATTCCCCCCCTCTTCCTCCATATATACAGCCCTTAGGGCATCGTTTAGACTTTGGGTTTTGTTTAGATTAAAAGTTCGCCATAGCTGCAACTTCGCGTACTTCGTTTGTGTTCAACGACCAGACAAAGGCGTCACAGAACCCCACCTTGATCAATAAAGCTTTCATCTTATATTCGCAATATCCAGATTGCAATCTCAGTTTCTTGCTTGTTCTTCGTTTGCTCGCAGGAAACAGACCCTCATGGTCAGGTTGATCGTGCTCCGGCGTGGTCAATAACCTCTCGGAGTTGGTTTAGCGATTGCTAAGGCGCGACGTCCTCGCACGTTCGTAGTCGGATCGTCAAAGTCGACTTCCACCAAAGCGAAATCCACCATCTCATCGAAAGACGGGACACCTTTGCCTCTATCAGCATCCCTCCCTCACCACTCTATGTGTCCATGGAGGTACATTGTACTGGTGCGCCCACTGTCCGAATGGCCCTCCCATGCTCTTATTGCCACTTTTTTGCTGTTCGTATAACGCTAGCGGTAAAGTCAAGCAATGCTACTGCTAAAGTGACGCCACATTTAACTAATGCCGCACTTAGTCTAATGACATCGATAAATTTAAGCAATGCCATTTAATGTCATTGGATTATTTCGGGGTTAGTTGTTGATTGCGGATGTATTACAGATTTTTCAGCTAAGGCATTCTAATGTTGTTGCATAGCCGGTATACCAACGATGAAACTTGTTACTACCTTCAGATTTTTGCACTGTAAATGCTTATAGATTACATACTTGACTTTCCTGAGATAATTCAATTTTTTTGTACAGTGTCACCAAAATGCCAAGGTGCTAATGTCATTTTATTTTGGTTAAACTGCACAAAAAATTATGAAGAGAAGAGGAAAGGTCAAGAGTCGGCACCTCCTCCTCCAACTGTTCTCTTGATTCGTTCGATCAAGTTTTTATGTTTGATCGACTATCAAGATTGGGATAGCAATTTTGAGGTCCCCTCGAGTTCGAAATGATATTTACCTTGAAGGTACATGGTTTGCAAATTTTTTATACTGTCATTAATTAATAATGCTAGTTACCTTCATACTTTTGTATTTGGTTTAATGTTGTTGCACAGCTAGTATACCAATGCTGAAAATTGTTATCTTTACATTTTGTACTGTCAATGCTTATAGAAATCTTCCAGTGCTAGCTTATGGAAATATGTTCAGTAAAACCATTGTACTATACCCCATAATAAAACTACTCTACTGTTGCACTAGCCATTGGATTAGTGTATATTTGTACTATTTGAATGGTATTGCATTAGTGTATGGACATATATAAGGTGTGGCAAGCTTTCCCAGATATGTGCTCAAGAAAACTACTACCTATTTTTCTAAATACTAGATGTTTGGGTACTTTAAATTGAATAGTGAAAACATCTTATATTAAGGAACAGAGGGTGTAGAGTTCACTCAAATTATGCCGGTAAACCTAGTCACACCTTTGTTAAAATTAATGTTCATTATGTTATGGGAGGAGGTCTGCATGTTTGTCTCTAATGCCTATCGATTACATACCTGACATCATGATGTAATGGTAAGTCATTGCTTTTTGTACAGTGTCATTGAATTTTCAAGGTGGTGATGGCGTTTTATTTTAGTTGAGCTGCACAAAATATGCTTAAAAGAAGAGAGAAGGTCAGGAATGGCTCAATCTTTCAGAAAATACTATGTATGCCTTCCTGACATCAGCCGTTGTTGCCTTATTTATTCCTTAAAAAGGTGCTTAGAAAACGTCTTGCTACCTTTTCCAATTAAGAAATTGGAATGTTTATATTTGTGAGTCTATGCTTCAACTAGTGCCACTTTTACTGTAATCACAATTTCAATATCTGTGCAAACAGCGATGCTCGATTTTAGTGGAACTGCACAAAAGGTCCAAATGGTTCAACATTAGGAGCATGTTTTCTTCCAAACTATTATATCCAATTGGGGGCACTATGAGCTGTTCATTACGAAGGTACATGGTTTGCTACTATCTTGCTACTCTTTTTGTACTGTCATTAGATAGTAATATTACCGGTTTGCATGTGAATTTATTGGCAGGGTGGACCTACATTGGAGATGCGGGACATGATTCAATGATTGGATGCTCAATTTCGGTTGTATCGATTTCACCTCTTCTATAACTGCGAACATGGATATCCTCGGTCTGATGAAGAATAGGCGCTATATTTCTGCTCTATACTAGCAAATCAATTCAGTACGAAATTTTCCAAGGCAGAACATGACACTATCAAATTGTCCAGTGCAAAACATGATAGATGATAAGCGGAAACAACTAGAAGAGACGTGTTTAAACAGAAAATACAAGGTGGGGTACATGTTTACTAGCTGCTTGATATTTGTGCAGACAGATGTCTGCCCGTTGTTATTTCACAAACAAACAAAGTGCCCTCAGTTTTGGTGGAATTGCACAAGAGAATAGTATAGTCACTCCATGTAGTGCCATTTGAAAATAGACACAGAAAGATTGGATAGTCACTTCATGGACTGCACAAAAGTAGTAATGTACTATTTATTGGCCAACACTAGATGCTTCACTTCTTTGGTGTGATTATACAATGGGCATCATTTTGCCTAAGTTAAGGTTTGTATTCTGAAAATAGTCTCGCCTTGTGATTGAGAGAAGACCAAATCATATTGTAGTGAATGTTCCTCCATCATGTGTGGTTCATTCTCATGGTTCTAGCTATTAGTGAAACCACTTACGTTTGCAAGAGGAATTGTAGACTTCACAAACATATTTGTCTTTCACTCTGTTCTGAATGTTGGCCCAGAGAAGCATCCATGTTAGTAGCAAGAACCGATGTTTTTCTAGATCTTTGCTCTTGCAGCTACATATTTGTATATGATTGTCAGGACCCCGATCCTAAGTCACACCGATCCAGCATGTAACACATCATATGACTTTACGGCCTCACGCACGGTATCCCCACGGGTGCCACCTTACCTGGCGCGGGAGGCGAAGGGTCACCGGAGTTCAGCCGCCGACGTGGCACACTTAATTAGCCCTAATGACACTCTAGTTAACTTCCTAGGTCACTGATAGCGGGCCCCTCGCCTGCTAATGTTTCGGTTAGGAATTAAGTACCCTCAATTAGTCCTCTGTGACACTGACATGTGGACCCCACACGTCAGGTTTGACCTGGACCCGGTATATTGACCTGCTGAGGTCAGCATGACATAGTGCTGACGCAGTAAATACCTTCTGGATTTTAAATAAATCTGGAATGATTTATTTATTTCAAAAATATCCTAAACTTCTAAAATTCATATAAAATCAAATGTAACTCCAAATGAAATAATTTATATATGAAAAATTATAAGAAAAATTCAATCTATCCATCTATACTATTCTCATGCATGTTAGAACAACTTATGGCTACTGTCTAGGACAAATCAAATAAATGGCATTCAAATAACCACATGTGGAGTTTGAATTTGAACCTATGGTTCAAACCAACTTCATTTAATTATGTTGCTAGTGGCATTCGCTCAAATCACAGCATATTTCCATGTCACATTCATGCATCATATTGTCGCATTGCATTGAATGTGTTCTTTCTCTATTTGTCGGTGTTGTTCCCTCTCAGTGGACATTGTTTTGACGTTGTGATCGTTGACTCCGATGAAGAGCTATACTATCTTCAGAAGTGCTAGGCAAGCAAATCCCTATTGAGCATTTAGATACAATCCCACTCTCTCTCTCTCCTGCTCTCTTTTACTGCATTAGGACAACAGCGATTCAATTGTTACATGTTGCGGTAGTTGAACCCCATTCCTTTGCATGACCTATCTTTGCCACAGTAAATAGTTGAAACCCACTAGCATGAGTAGGAATGCGCCTACTCATTCATGCTTATTTATCATTCGTACTGTTGCTTAGAGTTGTGTCAGGTCTAATTCATCGGGGATGAAATGGAATGTTGTGATTATGTCCTACTATTGAGAGCTAAGTGTGTGAACCAGATTTGGTAAAGGTAGCGGTGAGAGGCCATGTAGGAGTACATGGTGGGTTGTCTCATTGAAACCGTCCTCGGGAACTGAGTTCTGCGTCTATGATCCAAGACAGTTACTACCACGCATTGGAATGCTTAAGTGCCCCTCTCGACTTATTAACCGCCTCGATCTCTGTCCAGGAGTTGCAACTAGTGTCTGGTGTTTGTAGGTAGTGCTAGTAGTCTACCAAGTAGCACTCGGTACAGGTGGGCTTGGGACAGACTAGGTGCAGTGGCATGATGTACCAAGTGGCACCCGGATGGTGGGCTTGGGAACCCTGCTCACATTGTTTGGGGCTGTGATGGAAACCTCGGCCGGACTCCCTTGCGGATGGAACCCGAATAGGCGATAAACCTGTACTAGAGTCTTGCGTGGTCAGTCAGGTCGTGGCCGACACCCTTTCCAGGCTTCCGCTTGAAGGTTGCCGAGATACATGACGTGTACATGGCGGTAAGTGGTGAGAGCGTGTGTGAAGAATTACCCCCCTACAGGGTTAACATGATCTATTCGAATAGCCGCGTCTGCGATAATGGACTACTGGGTTGCTTATGCAGTTCATAGACAAGGGAAAGTGGATACCCTAAAATGCGCAAGATAAGTGTGAGTGCTATGGATGGCCTTCTCGTAGGGAGACGGGAGCGGATCCATACTGGTGTATTGATATGGTGAATATGTGGACTCGTGTGCGCCACCTCAAAAGAGTTACCAACAGTCGTAGTTCAGGATAGCCACTGAGTCAAAGCTAGCTTGCTGCAGTTAAACTCCTTCACCCCTTTGTTGATACTGATGCAAATGTAGATAGTTCTGATGTAAGTCTTCCTGGGTACATTTGTACTCACGTTTGCTTAATTTATGTTTTTGCAGAGAGACTTGAGTCTCACTAGTAGTTCCATGTGGACTTCAACATTTAGCTTGTTACCTCAGCTACGATCTTGTACCCTTGGGAGGGTCTTGTACATAGTCAGGCTTCTCAGCCTTTTTCATTTGTAGTTGTCTATACCCAGACATGTTTATGCTTTCGTTACCTGTATGCTCTGTATGTTGGGTCATGTGACCCATGATTGTAATTCTTACTATGTATGACTCTTCGGAGCCTTCTGAATAAATACTTTGAGTTGTAGAGTTTTGTTGTGATGCCATGTTGTATTTGCACATATTGAGCATATTGTGTGTATGATTTTGAAATTCTTGGTATGTGTGGGATCCAACAACCTGGTTGTTTATTCTTGGTGGCCTTTCTTATGGGGAAATGTCTCATAGTGTTTCCACTGAGCCATGGTAGCTTGGTACTGCTCCAGAACACTTAGGCTGGCTGGCATGTGTCCTTCTTCATTCCTCTGTCTGTCCCTTCGGGGAAATGTCACGCATTGTTCCTTTAAGTCCTTGTAGCTTGCTATGACTTCGGTTCATACGTTGATGATCGACACGTTCGTTGTTGGGTCATGTATGCCTGTCCCTGTAAGTTAGTGCCACCTTGGGTTTACGACTAGTCATGTCGGCCTGGGTTCTCTGTCATATGGATGCTAGCGACACTAACATATACGTGAGCCTAAAGGAGCAAACGATGCCGAGCCAGGTAAGGTGGCACCCGTGGGGATACTGTGCGTGAGGCCATAAAGTGATATGATGTGTTACATGCTAGATCGGTGTGACTTAGGATCGGGGTCCTAACAATGATTTGTGAATCATTGAGATGCATTAACATGTTGATCTTATGTATGGGAATCATACTGGTTGGTTGTGAATTTGGGCTACTAATGTGAACATATTATAATTTCAGGCATGTGAGGTTCATGTGAACATTTCGAAAGGATGGGCTCTTACTACTGTGCACAACATGGTCCTTATTTCTGTGTGCTCGGTTTTTACAAGTTACTAGCAGTTCCTTATTTCTGTTCGCTCAGTCTTTGCAAGTTACTAATCGATCACTAGCTAGCCTGCTAATATGCTCCTGGCAGTTTTAGTTGCAATGCAAGATCTGAGGGTGGCATATTTTTGAATAAAAATGCCTACCTTTGAATAAACTGACATGATGTTCTAAAGAAAATGCCATGTGAATTTGAAGAAACTGCCAGCAAAAACATTTGCAAATGCCTTATCTCCCAGCGAACGTTCATCAGCTTCCTACACGTACACTATCCGACCGACTCGATCCTACGTGATTAACTTGCAGATCATGCACGTACCTCATCTGGATGAATCGAGCGCACTAGTTTGACTGTCATGCCGACATGCAACCCAACACGGACGAGTGTAGGTGCAAAAAACCTTGGGTGTGTTGCCCAGACTATGGTAAAGAGAAGTTATTTCTCTTTGTTGTCATCATAACTTTCGCTAAACTATTTTGACAGATACCTCCATAGTTTAGCAGGGTATGAGTTAAACCTGGGAAGCAATAAAGTATCCCGACATTACTCGAGTACCCCAGGGATAGTAAATATGACTCGAGTTGAACCAACCAATACCTCATCGCGTCTAGTGATTTTTAAAATATCCCCTTTCTCTCAATGAGAGTGGAAACATTGGACTTCCCTGAGTATAGAGTTTGTGGAGCATATGTCCACAAGGCACATATCATTTTTCATTGGATTGACTCCCGTAGAAATTTATATATAGACATGAATATTCTCAATATGAAAATCACTGTCAGATATATGGAATACACACAAATGTATTTGTACCAAAGTGCTGATACAACATATTGTGATATACAATATATGATGATAACAATACTTATGTTGTTGTTACAACATCGTAAATGAACATTAAGTATATCTACCACTCAGGAGATTGAAAGACTATTCATAGTCTCCAAACATATCAGTTGAGGCATATTCAACCATCACATTCTCCGTGCCCATAGGGTTCCGTCACAGCTGGTGATGTCGGATTGAAGGTTGAAGTAAGATTCAAACCTTTGCCCTTGAGGTTCATTGTATCCTAGGAATTGCTGATACAGAATAACCAGATGCTGAGATCTGAATCTAATGCCTTATGATATACAAGACACCATTTTCTGTTAGCGGTGTGATCCTGACTAGAGGTGAATCCAGGATTGCACACATTATCCCACGAGACATAAGAGCGATCATGATGTCCATGGCCCAGATAGGGCAGTGGTGGCCATTGAGGACGAATGCGTCAAACTCTATAGCCATATGTTACCTCTATGGGTAAATGTAACACCCCGGATGTAACTTGCCATATTTGTAACTCCGACTCTGCCATTTTTCGGCGTTCAGTTATGAGGATTCCCTTCGTGGTTGGGTTTTGTCTTTGTTTTGCATTTTGTTCATGTCATGCATTTCATATCATGTCATCATGTGCATCGCATTTGCATACGTGTTCATCTCATGCATCCGAGCATTTTCCTCGTTGGACGTTTTGCAATCCGACACTCCTACGTGCATCGGCGCCCCCTTTTGTCTCTTTTTGTGAGCGGGTGTTAAACATTCTCGGAATGGACCGAGATTTGCCAAGCGTCCTTGGTACAACACCGGTAGACCGCCTGTCAAATTCTGTGTCATTTGGAGTCCGTTTGATGCTCCAACGGTTAACCGGGGAACCGCAAAGGCCTCGTGTGTGTTGCAGCCCAACACCCCTCCAAAACGGCCCAAAAACCCACCATCGGATCACGATCGCGTGGTCGAAAACTACACTCCATTTCGACACTCCTACCTCCTCCTAGCTATAAATATGTGCCCCCCCCCAAAATTCGCGGACGAAACCCTAGCTCTCCCTCTCCTCGCGCCGCCGGACATGTCCGGATTCGGCCGGACGCGTCCGCCGCCGCGCCCGTCCAACCCGCCGCCGCCACGTTGC
>NC_041393.1:850784-968206 GCF_002162155.2 Triticum dicoccoides | reverse complement strand
CGGGAGGCCCCCCGGCCCGCCCGCGGGCCCGAGCGCCCGCGCCTCCAACCGCCGAGCCGCGCCGCCCGAGTCTTCCCCGTACAGCCGCCTTCGCTCGCCGCAGGCGCTCCTCCGCCGCCGCCTGGTCCGCTCCACCCCGCCACCTCGCACCTCATCGGCGACCTCACGCCCGAGCGCAGCGCCTCGCCGGAGACCGCGGCCACGCCGCCCAGCTGACCACCAGATCCAGTGATCCCCCTACTCCGGCCGTCCTCTTCTTCCCCGGCGAGTACTCCGGCGAGCTACTCTGGCCAGCTCGGTCCGCGTGTGATGAACCCTAGATCTGTTCACCCGAGGTCCAAAGTCCCTTTTCTATTATTTTATGCCTCTGTCCATTGCATCATAACTCCATGACAGTAGCTCCATTTCATGCGCATGATATATCAAAATGTTCATTGGGAGATGCTCTTCATTTCATTCCATTGTGGCATGCTTGTTTGAGTTCATCTTGATGCACAAATCACTGATGCAAGAGTGCTATAAAATGTTTGCTCCTGTTACTTAGCAGATTATGATGATTTGTAATTTTTGCCACATTTGATGTGTGCTTCATATGGGCATGAGCTCTAGATGTGTTTTGATCTATGCCATGCTATCTTTACAGTGGTGCTTGCCATGTATTTTTGTGATCAATGTGGTGACTAGCAAAAACATGCAAAGTAGCCTTCGTGATATTGCTGATTTCAGGGACTTAGGATTTTGCTAAGTCCTTGTTCTGCTGTTATTTTTATGCCATGTAAACTTGATGCTACAGTGAGATCCATGCTTGTTTTGAGTATCTTTAGTAAGGGTCTTTTGAACATATGGTTATGCTCTATCCATACATGCCCCTGTTTGCAATTATGGAGTGCCCTAGCATGTCTTAATCTTGCTCTACTTTTTCTATAAAATGTTCCTGTCAGATTGTTTACATGTTAATCAATTTTGCCATGGTTGTTGTTAGTGATTCATGCATGCTATGAACTTGCTCTTGCCATGGTTAGCTTCTTGAACATGTCTTCTTGCTGTAGGTATGCTTGTTTTGTCATGCAAGTCTTTGTGATGAGTGATTTGAGCTTGCAAAGTTGCCTTCGTAACTCTGTTTATGCCATGCTCTGTTTTCTGCTAAGTCTGAAACTGTTAATAAAACTTGCTATGTTTACATGGGTGCCATCATATCTTCTGTGCATTTTTGGCTCATGATCAGTAAGGTACTTTTGTTCTATGCATTTAGTAGATTCATGCCATGCCTTTTGTTACTATGATATATTCATGTAGCTTGTTGTTATCTTGCTCTAAACATGGCTTCCCGATTTTATTTTCTGGCATGTTAGTATTTTCACTAAGTCTGTGAAGCTGATATCTTTTGCACTTTTGACATGCTTGTTTGAACCTTCTCTTGTGTTATTTAGCCATAGCTCAGTTGATAGAGGCAAAGGTGTCCCGTCTTTCGATGAGATGGTGGATTTCGCTTTGGTGGAAGTCGACTTTGACGATCCGACTACGAACGTGCGAGGACGTCGCGCCTTAGCAATCGCTAAACAAACTCCGAGAGGTTATTGACCACGCCGGAGCACGATCAACCTGACCACGAGGGTCTGTTTCCTGCGAGCAAACGAAGAACAAGCAAGAAACTAAGATTGCAATCTGGATATTGCGAATATAAGATGAAAGCTTTATTGATCAAGGTGGGGTTCTGTGACGCCTTTGTCTGGTCGTTGAACACAAACGAAGTACGTGAAGTTGCAGCTATGGCGAACTTTTAATCTAAACAAAACCCAAAGTCTAAACGATGCCCTAAGGGCTGTATATATGGAGGAAGAGGGGGGAATTTCGTGGCCCTTGGTGGAGGGGTCCGAAATCAACCCTATCTCTTATTTCCCCACACATACGGACTCTAAAAATAGCCTATACTTATGTATTTCGAAATTACATGGGCCTGGCCCAATAATAAGGTGACGCAGCACCTAAAATAGCCTCGGGACGAAATTTATGAAGTGGCATCTTGTATATTTCGTCCAAGGCTTCATGCACCCATTATGGTGGCTTCAAAGTCCTGAAATCATCACTTGTCACTCCGTTCTTGTTTCCCTTGCGCATGCCATCATCTCCATGCTTGT
Organism: Triticum dicoccoides; assembly: GCF_002162155.2. Taxonomy (NCBI): domain Eukaryota; kingdom Viridiplantae; phylum Streptophyta; class Magnoliopsida; order Poales; family Poaceae; genus Triticum; species Triticum dicoccoides. The sequence goes on along the minus strand of NC_041393.1, from coordinate 966,068 downwards.
TCTTGCTCCAATGTTCATCCTTCTCCAAGCTAGGCCCTTCATTTGTAAGCAAAACAAATGTATCCAATTTAGGCAGCATCATATTCTCATGAACATTAGAATCATTACCAAGAAACGAAAGTACCTGGTAATTTAATTGGCGTGCACGAGCTCTAGTAATTGGTCCAGTATGTATAGCAGCAGGGGCTGTGGGTGTAACAATTGTATTGATGTCCTCATCATCAACGTGTTTTGAGTGTGCAGGTCACACAAGCTGAGCAAAATCAGAGGCACAATTTGTTCCATACCAAGGGAGTTGTGAAGGAACGTTCTGTGCGCGTCATCATAGACGGAGGGAGCTGCAACAACTTGGCTAGCATGGAGATGGTGGAGAAGCTTTCTCTCACCACAAGACCACATCCACATCCTTACTACATCCAATGGTTCAACAACAGCGGCAAGGTTAAGGTAACACGTACTGTTCGTGTGGATTTTAGTATCTCTACATATGCTGATTATGTTGATTGTGATGTGGTACCTATGCAAGCATGTTCCTTATTACTTGGTAGACCATGGCAATTTGATAAAAATTCTGTACACCATGGTAGAAACAATCACTATACTCTTGTTCATAAGGATAAAAATATTACTTTGCTTCCTATGACTCCTGATTCCATTTTGAAAGATGATATTAATAGAGCTAATAAAGCAAAACAGGAGACGAATAAGAGTGAAAATCAGATTGTGGCAAAAGAATTTGAGCAACAAATGAAGCCTAACAATAAACCATCTAGTGTTGCTTCTGAAATTAAATTGAAAAGTGCATGTTTATTTGCCACCAAATCTGATATTGATGAGCTAGATTTCGGCAAATCTGTTTGCTATGCTTTTGTGTGCAAAGAGGCATTATTTTCATTCGAGGACGTGCCTTCCTCTTTGCCTCCTGCTGTCACTAACATTTTGCAGGAGTTCGCTGATGTCTTTCCACAAGACGTGCCACCGGGATTACCGCCTATTTGAGGGATTGAGCATCAGATTGACTTAATTCCCGGTGCTTCACTGCCAAACCGTGCACCATACCGTACCAATCCAGAGGAGACGAAGGAGATTATGCGCCAAGTACAAGAGCTTCTCGACAAAGGTTATATACGCGAATCCCTTAGTCCTTGTGCTGTTCCTATTATTCTAGTGCCGAAAAAGGATGGTACATCACGTATGTGTGTTGATTGTAGAGGCATTAATAATATTACTATTCGTTATCGTCATCCTATTCCTAGGCTAGATGATATGCTTGATGAATTGAGTGGTGCTACAATATTCTCCAAAGTTGATTTGCGTAGTGGCTACCACCAAATTCGTATGAAATTGGGAGATGAATGGAAAACAGCATTTAAAACTAAGTTTGGATTATATGAGTGGTTAGTCATGCCTTTTGGGTTAACTAATGCGCCTAGTACTTTCATGAGATTAATGAACGAAGTTTTACGTGCTTTCATTGGACGATTTGTGGTAGTTTACTTTGATGACATACTGATTTATAGCAGATCTTTGGAAGAACATTTGGAACATTTACGTGCTGTTTTTATTGCTCTACGTGATGCACGTTTGTTTGGTAACCTTGGGAAGTGCACCTTTTGCACCGACCGAGTATCTTTTCTTGGCTATGTTGTTACTCCACAGGGAATTGAAGTTGACAAAGCCAAGATTGAAGCTATTGAGAGTTGGCCGCAGCCCAAAACGGTCACACAAGTGAGGAGTTTTCTTGGCCTCGCTGGATTCTATAGGCGTTTTGTGAGAGATTTCAGCACCATTGCTGCACCTCTCAACGAGCTTACAAAGAAGGATGTGCCTTTTGTTTGGGGCAGCTCAAGTTTATATGCATTATCATTTATTTTCTCTAACACCTTAAAGGGACCATCAGCACGTGGCATTAACTTTGATTTGCGCAAATCAGGAAATCTATCCTTACGCAAATGTAACCAAACAAGATCTCCAGGTGCAAACACAACATGTTTTCTACCCTTATCTCCAGCAAGTTTATATTTAGCATTCATGCGCTCAATGTTTTCCTTAGTTAACTCATGCATTTTTAAAATCAATTCAGCACGTTGTTTAGCATCAAAATTAACCTTCTCCGAAGATGGAAGAGGCAACAAATCAATAGGTGCACGAGGTAGGAAACCATACACAACTTCAAAAGGGCACATCTTAGTAGTAGAATGCAATGAACGATTATAAGCAAATTCAATATGAGGCAAGCATTCCTCCCACATTTTCTTATTATTCTTCAAAACAGCCCTAAGCATAGTAGACAACGTTCTATTGACTACTTTAGTTTGTCCATCAGTTTGGGGGTGACAAGTAGTACTAAAAAGCAGTTTAGTCCCCAACTTAGCCCATAAACATCTCCAAAAGTGGCTAAGAAATTTAGTATCACGATCTGAAACAATAGTATTGGGCACACCATGCAAGCGAATAATTTCACGAAAGAACAAATCAGCAACATTAACAGCATCATCGCTTTTATGACATGGTATAAAGTGTGCCATTTTCGAGAATCTATCCACGATAACAAATATGCTATCCCTCCCCTTCTTTGTTCGAGGTAAACCTAAAACAAAGTCCATAGATATATCCTCCCAAGGAACACTAGGTACAGGCAAAGGCATATATAAACCATGAGGATTGAGTCGTGACTTAGCTTTTTGACATGTAGTGCATCGAGCAATAAAATGCTCAACATCCCGTCTCATCTTTGGCCAAAAGAAATGTGTAGCAAGTACGTCCTCCGTCTTCTTCACGCCAAAGTGTCCCATTAATCCTCCTCCATGCGCCTCCTGCAACAACAAAAGACGAACGGAGCTAGCTGGAATGCATAGCTTGTTAGCACGAAACACAAATCCATCGTTAACGACAAACTTGTTCCACATTCTTCCTTCTTTACAATTCTGCATTACATCTTTAAAATCAGCATCATGCACATATTGATCTTTGATGGTCTCCAAACCAAATATTTTGAAGTCAAGTTGTGAAAGCATAGTATAGCGATGAGACAATGCATCAGCAATAACATTTTCTTTTCCCTTCTTGTGTTTAATGACATAAGGGAAAGTCTCAATGAATTCAACCCATTTAGCATGTCTATGATTCAGTTTAGCTTGACTTTTAATATGTTTCAAAGATTCATGATCAGAATGTATAACAAACTCTTTGGGCCATAAATAATGTTGCCATGTTTCTAAAGTCCTAACAAGAGCATATAATTCTTTATCATAAGTAGAATAATTCAGACTAGGCCCACTCAATTTTTCAGAAAAGTATGCAACAGGTTTGCCATCTTGTAATAACACACCTCCTAATCCAATTCCACTAGCATCACATTCAAGCTCAAAAGTCTTATTAAAATCAGGAAGTTGGAGTAAAGGAGCATGTGTCAACTTATCTTTCAATACCGTGAAGGCTTCTTCCTGTGCGGTACCCCAAACAAAAGGCACATCCTTCTTTGTAAGCTCGTTGAGAGGTGCAGCAATGGTGCTGAAATCTCTCACAAAACGCCTATAGAATCCAGCGAGGCCAAGAAAACTCCTCACTTGTGTGACCGTTTTGGGCTGCGGCCAACTCTCAATAGCTTCAATCTTGGCTTTGTCAACTTCAATTCCCTGTGGAGTAACAACATAGCCAAGAAATGATACTCGGTCGGTGCAAAAGGTGCACTTCCCAAGGTTACCAAACAAACGTGCATCACGTAGAGCAATAAAAACAGCACGTAAATGTTCCAAATGTTCTTCCAAAGATCTGCTATAAATCAGTATGTCATCAAAGTAAACTACCACAAATCGTCCAATGAAAGCACGTAAAACTTCGTTCATTAATCGCATGAAAGTACTAGGTGCATTAGTTAACCCAAAAGGCATGACTAACCACTCATATAATCCAAACTTAGTTTTAAATGCTGTTTTCCATTCATCTCCCAATTTCATACGAATTTGGTGGTAGCCACTACGCAAATCAACTTTGGAGAATATTGTAGCACCACTCAATTCATCAAGCATATCATCTAGCCTAGGAATAGGATGACGATAACGAATAGTAATATTATTAATGCCTCTACAATCAACACACATACGTGATGTACCATCCTTTTTCGGCACTAGAATAATAGGAACAGCACAAGGACTAAGGGATTCGCGTATATAACCTTTGTCGAGAAGCTCTTGTACTTGGCGCATAATCTCCTTCGTCTCCTCTGGATTGGTACGGTATGGTGCACGGTTTGGCAGTGAAGCACCGGGAATTAAGTCAATCTGATGCTCAATCCCTCAAATAGGCGGTAATCCCGGTGGCACGTCTTGTGGAAAGACATCAGCGAACTCCTGCAAAATGTTAGTGACAGCAGGAGGCAAAGAGGAAGGCACGTCCTCGAATGAAAATAATGCCTCTTTGCACACAAAAGCATAGCAAACAGATTTGCCGAAATCTAGCTCATCAATATCAGATTTGGTGGCAAATAAACATGCACTTTTCAATTTAATTTCAGAAGCAACACTAGATGGTTTATTGTTAGGCTTCATTTGTTGCTCAAATTCTTTTGCCACAATCTGATTTTCACTCTTATTCGTCTCCTGTTTTGCTTTATTAGCTCTATTAATATCATCTTTCAAAATGGAATCAGGAGTCATAGGAAGCAAAGTAATATTTTTATCCTTATGAACAAGAGTATAGTGATTGTTTCTACCATGGTGTACAGAATTTTTATCAAATTGCCATGGTCTACCAAGTAATAAGGAACATGCTTGCATAGGTACCACATCACAATCAACATAATCAGCATATGTAGAGATACTAAAATCCACACGAACAGTACGTGTTACCTTAACCTTGCCGCTGTTGTTGAACCATTGGATGTAGTAAGGATGTGGATGTGGTCTTGTGGTGAGAGAAAGCTTCTCCACCATCTCCATGCTAGCCAAGTTGTTGCAGCTCCCTCCGTCTATTATGACGCGCACAGAACGATCCTTCACAACTCCCTTGGTATGGAACAAATTGTGCCTCTGATTTTGCTCAGCTTGTGTGACCTGCACACTCAAAACACGTTGAGCAACTAAACATTCATACCTGTCAGCGTCTTCAGGAGCCATGTATTGCGTCTCATGATCAGAATCATCTCCACCATGTTCTTCACGTGTAATAAGAGCCAAAGTCTCCTCATCATAGTCACTAGCGGACTCATATCCACCATCCGCGGTAGCAATCATCACACACGGAGATTTGCATTCTCTCGCATAATGATCTCCTCCCTTACAACGACGACAAATAATATCACTTGTGTGCCCTGTTGATGCCATGGAAGAAGAAGAACGCTGTGCAGGCCCCGCAGGTGCGCTCTTGGCAGATAATGGTGGTTGTGCCTGTTTTCTTGTATCACGGCTGGAGGTGGCACCGGATGGAGGTGCTGGTGCAGTTGAAGTAGAAGATGCACGTGGTGTCCATGATGAAGGTCGGCCTGCAGAAAAGTTAGTTCGCCCCAATGCTTGTCGATCCTGCACTTCACGTTCAGCTTTACAAGCAAGATGGAATAAACGAGTGATATTAGTATACTCCTTATAGTCTAGAATGGTCTGAATCTCTCTATTTAATCCACCCAGAAAACGTGCAAGCATAGCTTCATTCTCCTCAACAATACCACATCTAATCATGCCAGTTTGTAATTCGTGATAATATTCTTCTACAGAATTTTTTCCTTGTCTTAAACGCTGCAATTTTTGAAGCAATTCACGTTGATAATATGGTGGAACCCAACGCGTACGCATAGCAGTTTTCAAAGCAGGCCAAGTAGTTGGAATAGGATACAATCTACAATGTTCAGACCACCATACACATGCAAAACTAGTGAAAGCACAAACAGCAGCAGCAACTCGTCTCTCCTCAGGATATTGTAAACATGTAAATCGTTGTTCAGTTTCTAACTCCCAAGTAAGATATATATCAGGAACATATCTACCCTCAAATGGTGGAATATTCAATTTCAGTTTAGGAATATGGACATCATCTCGTACCTGAGGTGGTGGTGCAGGCCTACCATTACGAATATATACCTGAGGTCGACCTGCTGGTGGTGGTACAGGTGGCTGCACGTAGTGTTGATTTTGATCAACCTCATCCTCATAGTCTCCCACATAATCATCCTCCTCCGCATCAGCAGCAGGAGCCACAGAAGTATCAACAGCAGCACCAACAGTTTGGCCAAACGCAAGAGGAACACGGCTTGCTCGGCGGAGGTCTGCTTCGCGACGTGGAGGTAGTCGTTGTTGTTGTTGTTGTTGGAGAGGTGCGTTAGCTGCAGCGGGTGGTGGTGGTGGAAGACGCGCGAGCAATTCATTAAACTTGTTATCGAGCTTTATTTCGAACGTCTTCTCAAAGCCAGTGATCTTCTCCATGGCCTCTTCAAAATTGTTCAGCACATCTTGCACCTGTTCAGTCATCATTTGCTGAAACTTATCATGAAGCTCCTTGTTCGATAAATTCTCCCAGTCAATCTCGTCGGCTTGTGATCCTGGCATGGTTAGCAGCAATAGAAATACACAAGAATATGATCCTACAGACTACGAACAAGTGGTGGTGGTGGGTGTCACAAATCCGTCAAGCAAATCTCAAATTCTTACCAGTTCTTACCCAGCAGCAGGCGGTGATCGGCAACCGTTGTAGTCAAAAACTCTCAAAGCTTGGATAGAGCGATTACCAGGGAGAGTCAAACGCACGACGTAGATGTATGTGGAGCTGGGAAGGCTTATAATATGGTAGCAAAAAGGGTCAGCAATAATCAATTCAGAGATGCAAAGTTGAATAAACGCTCAACGACGGTACTGTGCTGGTCCTAGGCTAGACTGTGCTAGAGACGCGAGCCTAGAACACTAACAAAATCACGGCTCGACACGTAAACAAGGGAAAAGCACACTCTGGAATTATTTTTTTGCTCTTTTTTTTTTCTTTTGCGCTATTTTTTTTTGCGCTGCTTTTTTTTTTGCGAAAAATCACTATAATGGCGAGTGTCTCAAAACTCTTCTTAGCTCAAACTGACAGGATGGGCACGAAATTTTTTTGACCAATTTTTTTTTTTGACTGTCCGGACCCAAAAACTGGAAACGGGTCAAAAAAAACTTCCTATAATGGCACCTGTCTCAAAACACTCAGAAACACCTAAAAATAGGATAGCCAGAAATTTTTTCGAAAAATGCGTTTTCGAAAATTTTTGGGCCTAAACGGAGCGTGGCTACCCGACTCTTTTTTTTTTCCGAAACCTACTCCGGCAAGGAAACACGAATCGGAATCTAGATGGATCTCGAAAACAAACCTAATATGACAAGAACTCGGATTGGTGGTGGATATATGGTGGTAGATGGCAGCGGTGGTGGTATATGACAGCTGTGGTGGTATATGGATACGGATTCGAAGCGGTGGCGGATAAGCGGTGGTGGTAGATGGCAGGGGTGATGATGATGGTGCGGCGGCGGCGTGACAACTTATGACCAGAACTCGAAACTCTAAAAGACTAGACTCTAAGACCAGCAACTAGACACGACGATGCAACCGCAAATTCAACAAAGCAAAACCCTAAAAAGATTATGCAAAGGCTCAGATTGGTTCGGATATGATGAACTAACCCTAATTTTTTTTGTGGCTTTTTCGTGGACTGTAGGTATGAAGAACAGACTCGATCTAAACTACGAAAAACTGTAAAATCTCACCGAGCAACCTAGAAATCTGATACCACTTGATAGAGGCAAAGGTGTCCCGTCTTTCGATGAGATGGTGGATTTCGCTTTGGTGGAAGTCGACTTTGACGATCCGACTACGAACGTGCGAGGACGTCGCGCCTTAGCAATCGCTAAACCAACTCCGAGAGGTTATTGACCACGCCGGAGCACGATCAACCTGACCACGAGGGTCTGTTTCCTGCGAGCAAACGAAGAACAAGCAAGAAACTGAGATTGCAATCTGGATATTGCGAATATAAGATGAAAGCTTTATTGATCAAGGTGGGGTTCTGTGACGCCTTTGTCTGGTCGTTGAACACAAACGAAGTACGCGAAGTTGCAGCTTTGGCGAACTTTTAATCTAAACAAAACCCAAAGTCTAAACGATGCCCTAAGGGCTGTATATATGGAGGAAGAGGGGGGGAATTTCGTGGCCCTTGGTGGAGGAGTCCGAAATCAACCCTATCTCTGGTTTCCCCACACATACGGACTCTAAAAATAGCCTATACTTATGTATTTCGAAATTACATGGGCCTGGCCCAATAATAAGGTGATGCAGCACCTAAAATAGCCTCGGGACGAAATTTATGAAGTGGCATCTTGTATATTTCGTCCAAGGCTTCATGCACACATTATGGTGGCTTCAAAGTCCTGAAATCATCACTTGTAACTCCGTTCTTGTTCCCCTTGCGCATGCCATCATCTCCATGCTTGTTCTTGCTCCAATGTTCATCCTTCTCCAAGCTAGGCCCTTCATTTGTAAGCAAAACAAATGTATCCAATTTAGGCAGCATCATATTCTCATGAACATTAGAATCATTACCAAGAAACGAAAGTACCTGATAATTTAGTTGGCGTGCACGAGCTATAGTAATTGGTCCAGTATGTATAGCAGCAGGGGCTGTGGGTGTAACAATTGTATTGATGTCCTCATCACCGTGACTCACAGGTTCTTCCAAACAGATGCAGGTGTCGGTGATGCCAGCGCAGGGGACGCTACCGAACTCAAGTGGGAGTTCGACGAGGATTCGGGTCGTTACTATGTTTCTTTTCTGGATGATCAGTAGAGGAGCCCAGTTGGAACGACCGGGGATCTAGCATTTGGGCTTGTCTTTCTTTATTTTGGTTCCGTAGTCGGACCTTGATTGTATTCTGGATGATGTATGATATATTTATGTATTGTGTGAAGTGGCGATTGTAAGCCGACTCTTTATCCCTTTCTTATTCAGCACATGGGATGTGTAAAGATTACCCCTCTTGCAACATGCCTACCATGCGGCTATGCCTCTAAGTCGTGCCCCGACACGTGGGAGATACAGCCATATTGTGGGTGTTACAAGTTGGTATCAGAGCCTTCCCCGACTTAGGAGCCCCTGCTTGATCGAATCGCTAACGTTGTTGTGTCTAGAACAAAATGTTTTGAGTCTTAGGATTATATATATCGGAGAGTAGGATTATTTTTACTCCTCAGTCCCTTCGTCGCTCTGGTGAGGCCTCCTGACGTAGAGTTTTGACTCTTCTCTCCTCAAATTTCACGAAAAAATTTTGGATCACGTGGGTATCTTGGAATCGTTTTGATGGTTTTGTGGCGAGAACATTGTTCTTTGTGCCTCCTGACATTTAGGGGTTGTGGCAGTGTCCCGGGGAGTTGAGCTCCGAGGTGTTGTCGTCACAATTTTATCATTGCAGTTCTGGAATACCTGAGTTCACCGACATCGAAAATCTCTTTTATGAAGTTGTTGGTGATATAATCTCAACGCCACCCAGTACTGGGGCGGGAGTTCGGGAGTATTGCCATAACTCGTATAACGGATGCTTTTCGAAGGTTGAGGTAAATGATTTCCGATGGTTTCTTGGTTATGTGTTGAAGGATGGATACAACTCGATGTAGGATTTGCTAGTTTTGGGTGAGATATTATGCTTCCCCTGTATCCCCAACACCTGATTGCATAACCAGAAAGTTTTGGTAGTTTTATAGGTGGGACTTCTTGTAGCTCTAGTATTTCTTCCCGCGGATATTTGGTTAGTGATTGGGTAATCCTTACCAATTATTTTTTCATATTCGTACGTTGTTGCTTTATTTCATCTACCTTTATCTAAGTGGCTTCTCAATTTATGGAACTGTGATGATTTACTTTGGAATTCATTCGTTCATTCTTGTTCGAATGTTAAGGCTATATGTTGCAATTTCAATTCATTGATTCAGCTTGAATATATGTCTTTCAAGATGCTAAAGGATGTCAACCTCTTCAGGATGGCTCCTCCAACGCGTCAGAATCCGAACCCTCCGCCACCACCTCCACCTCCGGAGGCATGGCAAGCTGTCATGGCAGCCACCAACACCAACACTCAGATGCTTTTGCAACTCTTGCAAGAGCGCAACCAAGGGCAAGGCAACCAAGGAAATCAAGGCTAAGGAAACAATCAACCTCAGTTTGCTACCCTCAGTCAGTTCCTTGAAAACCAACCAAAGTCCTTCAGCAATTGTGTCGAGGCCACAGACACCGACGACTGGCTCATGGATATCTGCAAACATTTTGAGTGTAGCAATGTCAGGCCTGAGGACTTTGTCAAGTTTGCTTCATTTCAACTAAAGGATCAAGTTGCTGAGTGGTATCAACAATTCAGAGATTCTAGAGGAGGTCGTGTGATTACCTGGGAACGCGAGGATCACCTCCATTCTAAATATCCGGAGTTCTTTCAGTCCTAGATCTCGGGACGAGATCCTTTCGTAGTGGTGGAGTGTTGTAACACCCCGGATGTAACTTGCCGTATTTGTAACTCTGACTCTTCCATTTTTCGGTGTTCAGTTATGTGGTTTCCCTTCGTTGTTGGGTTTTGTCTTCGTTTTGCATTTTGTTCATGTCATGCATTTCATATCATGTCATCATGTGCATCGCATTTGCATCCGTGTTTGTCTCATGCATCCGAGCATTTCCCCCGTTGGCAGTTTTGCAATCCGTCACTCCTACGTGCACCGGCGCCCCTTTTGTCTCTTTTCGTGAGCGGGTGTTAAACATTCTCGGAATGGACCAAGATTTGCCAAGCGGCCTTGGTACACCACCGGTAGACCGCCTGTCAAATTTCGTGTCATTTGGAGTCTGTTTGATGCTCCAACGGTTAACCGGGGAACCACAAAGGCCTCGTGTGTGTTGCAGCCCAATACCCCTCCAAAACGGTCCAAAAACCCTTCCATGTCCTCCGCCGTCGGATCACGATCGCGTGGTCGAAAACTACACTCCATTTGGACACTCCTACCTCCTCCTAGCTATAAATATGTGCCCCCCCTCAAAATTCGCGGAAGAAACCCTAGCTCTCCCTCTCTTCGCGCCGCCGGACGGGTCCGCCGCCGCCCCCGTCCAACCCGCCGCCGCCATGTGGCATCCTCTACCGCCAGCCACCGCCGGCCCGCCCGAGCCTGCGGGAGGCCCCCCGGCCCGCCCACGCGCCTGAGCGCCCGCTCCTCCAGCCACCGAGCCGTGCCGCCCGAGTCTTCCCCGCGCCGCCGCCTTCGCTCGCCAACGGCGCTCCTCCGCTGCCGCCTGGTCCGCTCCACCCCACCACCTCGCACCTCGCTGGCGGCCTCGTGCCCGAGCGCAACGCCTCGCCGGAGACCGCGGCCGCGCCGCCTAGCCGACCACCGGATCTGGTGATCCCCCTACTCCGGCCGTCCTCTTCTTCCCCGGCGAGTAGTCCGGCGTGCTACTCCGGCCACCTTGGTCCGCGTGCGACGAACCCTAGATCTGTTCACCCGAGGTCCAAAGTCCACTTTCTGTTATTTTATGCCTGTGTTCATTGCATCATAACTCCATGACCGTAGCTCCGTTTCATGCGCAGGATATATCAAAATGTTCATTGGGAGATGCTCTTCATTTCATTCCATTGTGGCATGCTTGTTTGAGTTCATATTGATGCACAAATAACTTATGCAAGAGTGCTATAAAATGTTTGCTCCTGTTACTTAGCAGATCATGATGATATGTCGTTTTTTGCCACATTTGTTGTGTGATTCATATGGGCATGAGCTCTACATGTGTTTTGATCTATGACATGCTATCTTTACAGGGGTGCTTGCCATGTATTTTTGTGATCAATGTGGTGACTAGCACAAGCATGCAAAGTAGCCTTCGTGATATTGCTGATTTCAGGGACTTAGGATTTTGCTAAGTCCTTGTTTTGCTGTTATTTTTATGCCATGTAAACTAGATGCTACAGTGAGATCCATGCTTGTTTTGAGTATCTTCAGTAAGGGTATTTTGAACATATGGTTATGCTCTATCCATACATGCCCCTGTTTGCAATTATGGAGTGCCCTAGCATGTCCTAATCTTGCTCTACTTTTGCTATAAAATGCTCCTGGCAGATTGTTTACATGTTAATCAATTTTTCCATGGTTGTTGTTAGTGATCCATGCATGCTATGAACTTGCTCTTTGATGTAGGGTAGAACCCTAATCGCCCGATCTTTCACGAAAGGAGCGGAACCCGTGAAGAACACGAGGAACGCGAGGGGAAAACGAGGGAAATCATGAGGGGAAACACGAGAGAATCACTCAACCAACAAGAAATAGCCACACCTATGCTAGATCCTGGAATACATAAGAGAAGATACACGATCCAAAGTCAACAACGGACGATACAAGAGGTAACCGCTCTGCTCCGTGAGGAGGTCTTGATGTTCTTCTCCGCAAGGAGGTCTTGAATCCAAAGGGATCTTCTCCGAAGAGGCCGCGGTCTCTCTCAAGGAGTAGATCCTAAGTGGATGAGCGTAGCTCTATCTCTAAATATGAGCTAAACCAACGCTAACCCTCTAATGGTGGAGGTGGAGGAGTATATATAGTCTAGGGCCACGAAGGGGTAAGTGAGGGCGAAGGGATACATGGGTTGGGCCCGATACAGTGTGCACAGACAGGCGTCGGACGTCCGACGGGTACCGGACGTCCGGCGGCTCACGAGGGTTCGGGCGTCCGGTACTTTCGGACGTCCGGCGTTTTGGCTCGGGTGCGGGATTGCCGGTCGTCCGGTCCAGGCCGGTCGTCCGGTGGGTCTTCAGGCGTCGGGCGTCCGGTCCCGACCGGTCGTCCGGTGGCTGGAGCTTCTTCCGTAGTTCTTCTTCTCGTTCCTCGCGCTTGGTGTCCTCGCCTTCTTGTCCATGGTCTTCCTCTTGGTTCCTGGTCATGCATAGCACACATGTTTGAGGTAGTAGCCATGTCTCACGTATGGAAAGTGATGGTTCGAAGAGGAGCGAGTTCACCTTGTGTCCAATGGTGTATAGAGGAGGTCTCGTCTTATGTTCTCTCAGGGCTTGGAGAGTAGTCGGAGTGTACATGGGGATGAACGTGGGATGCTCCGCATCATATCCCCCCCTTGGGAAAGATCCGACCTCGGATCGTGATCCTCATCACCATGGAAACGGTAGTCCTGGATGGACTTGTAGTTGGACAGAGTTGAAGACATTGCGCAATCCAAGTACTCCAAGGTGTCGCCGGAGTGGTATACATGCAAGAAGAGCAAACACAAACGACACTCAGAAATACAATGGTTAACGCACACAAGGTGTCCATCAAATAAACACGAGTTCGTCCAAAGGAATTGTTCATGAAAATGCATGAGATGCTTATCCAAATGATGTAAAATGACATGTAAAGCATTCATGGGAGCAAAATCATTCATTGTGCACACAAATGTATTGTGGATGTGATCAATGCAACCACGGTGCAAAATGATGTCATAGTGAGACGGTTTATCAATAGCATGAATATGGTAATGGATGCTCAATGTGATGTGATCATGCAATTGATGGTAGGCAATAAGATCATGATGTATGAATATGCCATCAAGGTGTATCACAACAAATTTGCTAGTGAAATGCACAAGCTCATATATCATGGATGACATGGGAATACAAGATGCAACAAGGCAATCATGATGTGAGTCAATCCATGCATAAGATGCAAATTTGTCATGTGTATGATATGTCCATCGATCATGACATGTGTGAAGACAATCAACAAATATGGAGGTATTGGTATACCAATGCTCGATGTCATGGTATGAGTGGAGGTTCGAAGGTGCATCCAATAAATCCGAGCGCTCCTCAACTTGAAGGTCCATGGGTTCCATCTCCAATGTCGGTCCTCCATCCAATAGATGTAACATGTAGACAAGAAGAAGGAAACAACAATGAAAGAGTGACCCATCCAATATGCATATTTGAGGATGGCTCAAAGGGAAGGAGTTCACCTTTAGAAGATTCTCGCAAAAGTTGGTGTTGCACATCATGTATGCCTTCACATGACCAAATTGTGTCATGACGGTATCGCCTTGTGAATCCTTCAACATGAAAGAACATGACAAACACTCGGAAAAACAAATGAGGTTAGCGGAAAACCTATCATTCGTGCGGTAAAATACCCAACAAGTGGATGCATCATGCTCATCATAAGAAAGGACAAGGGAGCATTTCATAGTACGGAGGCATATGATGTGAGAACAACCAAATAGAATAGGCGCAAGCAAGCAAGCATGCATCACAAGATGTATCATGTGAGAGGCATGAACATATACGTCATCAACCCAAGAAAGCAAGTAATAATGGAACATGGGTGATGCGACAAAGCAAGCAATCATATGAATCAAGGCAAGCAAGCTAGTAGTGCAAAGATGCAACGTACTAGAAGGAATCATGTTAAGTATGTCATGTGTGCAAATGGTAGTCATGAATAATGCACAAGACACATCACAAGCATGAAGGCAAGATATGAGCAAAATAGCATCAATAGCATGAGGCACATGATAAACATGGCAATAGCAACAAGGATCTCTACCAAGCATGCAAATACACATAGAATTAGCATAATGGTGAATCATGGGTAGATGCAAACAAGGGTCACAATTGCATGGCAAAGCATAGAAGCAAGCATAGCATGCAAAGTGAACACGGTAAAATGAGCAAGAAGCGAGAAGCGGTATATAGCCCATAGCCATGTGAGATCCAAGTGAGAGAGATGCGCGTAGACGTTGCGCGAAGAGAGCGGTGCGAAGGGTAGTTCACGGGATCCCAAGTCATCTATGCTCTCAAGAGCTCGTTTCGTCAACTCTTGGGATTGAGAGGTTGATGAGTATACGTGAGTACCTACACAAAACAAAGACAAAGAGAAAATTGTGTGTGCGTGGTAGATGTACACATCATCCATCATGATGCGCACGTGCTTGTGTTGGTTAGCACAAAATAGCCAATGCTCAAATAAATGAGATGCGTGATATAGAAACATGTCATCCATCATGAGAGGTTTGTTATTATGTATAGCATAATGGAGACTCAAATTGTGTAATGTATCACAAGAAATATGTAGAGCATTGTTGTTCATGGAATGCATATGGTGCAAGCAATTATGGGAATCATGCAATGTATGGAATGCATCAAAATCTCCTAATACGCATGAAGAAACTATGGGGGTCTCCTCATGATCATTAGTGGAAACATCACATGGAGAATATTGACAACATCCAAAACAATGCATAGTTGGAACAATGTGATCATGGCATGGCATAGTAGATGAATTGTGCAAATCATGTAAAGGAAGCATGTCAATATCATCACAAGAAAAACAAAAGCCAATGACCATCATCTCGTCATCTATGCCATAAGTGCAAATGGGATTTATTGTAACGGGGCATGCATAGTCACTATATTGAGATTGAAATGATGCAATATGGGATATCTCACTCATAGCATATGACAAGGTTAATGGATTGTCAAACATGATGTAACCAATAGAATTTTCACATGATATCCTATGGATCATAGCATCACAACTAGGCAAATCAACATGCTCATCATCATATTATCATAAATAGGTGACTCATGACATGAAGAAGTCGCACTACCATGAAGCATGGGAATAGGTGGATCAACATCATGCAAGCAATCATTGGTGAGATAGTCCACTAGTGGGACAAGAGAAGCACCATCACCTATGTTACCTATGGAGCATCGCTCATGTGTTGTAGGTGAGGTGTCGAAGACCAAGTCGTGGTCATATTCATCGTGATGGAACCATGTGGGTGGTGCATCTTCTTCCACCATGGCCATCGTTGTCTCCATTGGAGGTATGGACTTGTCGAGGATAGGCGTGTCGTCATGTAGGAGACCTAGCACCAAAGAAGAAAACACACTAGGAGTAGGGGTTAAGTCGTTAGAAATCAAAGTGGCCTCACATGTCGTGTCAAGTACCTTGCTCACTAAGTGTTGTGGCTCACTCACTCCCTCTCGGATGCTCTCACTCATATGGTTGGTGGAGTCACACAAATGGCTCTCAACCTCACATAGGGTGTGTGGCATGCTCTCAAGTGTGGGGCTAGTGGTGGTCACACTCATCCTCTCATAGGAAATGCTCTCAATGTCATGTGTGGTGGAGTCACTCATGTCACTCATGTGGTGGTGGCTCTCCTCACATGGCAATTGGGGCATCTCGTCACATGTCGTTGTCGAAGAGATGTTGGTGCAAATGTCTCCATGCTCAATCATGTCGTGGTCGTAGCCGTGGATGAAGGCCGAAGATGGCACATCATCACTCTCCTCGAAGACCAAAGATAAGGTCTCATGAGCGGTCTCGTAGCTTGACTCGGAGTATGAGTCCAATATTGGCGCCGTCTTCATGTTGTTGAAGAGGTTCGTGCTCGTCGCCGTGGTCGAAGAGGATGTCCCTTGCTCGACCTTCTTGTCACCGTCTTGTTGTTGGAGGCTCAAATGATGTGGCACCTCGTAGCTCGTCTCCATGACCGAAGGGAAATTCCCATGCTCCGCCATCTTCCTTGAGGGGCTTCCGAAGATGGAAGTGTCTCCCTCGCGCGTAGTTGGTCGCCTTGTAGTTGAAGATGTCGATGTAGGCGAATTCACGGGAAGTAGGCGAAGATGTTGTACGTCCAAAGGCGAAGATGCCTTGATAGCACTTGCCGAAGATGCCGAAGTGGTTGGTGTAGCCGTAGCTCCGTCTTGGTGGTGCTCGTCTCGCAGTCTTTTCTTGTGCTCATGAAGTTTGGACTTGGTGTGAAGTAGGTCTTGTTGGGACTTGTAGGAAGGCGCATCTCGAGCATCTTCATGTTGATGGTGGCGTTGTCGCGCTTGAGCTCATAGTAGATGTCGTTCGTCGTTGTCGTGCACATGTTGCTTGGAGGTGACTTGCCATTCATGATGAGGTGGATCATGAACGTGATGGTGGTCACCATGGATATGTGGACGTGGGCGTCTTGCGCTTGTGTCGCTTGGGCGCTCCGAAGAGGATCGATGTGCTTGCCGCCGCCTTGAAGATGAAGAAGGGGAAGTAGACTTGATCAAGGCCCGAATCTCCTCCATCATTGCATCTTGCTCCTCCTTTTGTGCGGAAAGCTTATTGTCGATGTAGTCCCTTTTCCTCGCTTCGGAGTGATGAATGTCGATGGAGAGGTTCTCGATGCGCTCTCGCAGTCTTGATTGTGCGCCTTGCATTTGTCGTTGTAGATCGAAGATTGACGCTTTGGTGATGTAGTTGTTCACGCCGTCGTTGTTTAGGAAGACCGGAGATGAAATGCCTTGCCTATCCATCACAAGATTCGAGCCAATATGAGTGGAGAAAGTGAAGAACGAATACCAAATGTACCTTGACCGAAGTTGAAAGTGGATCAATGATCACACCAATGTGGACAAGGAAATAGCACAATTGGTACCAATTCTTGTCGTTTTCTCACACCTACACAATTAAGGCTTATGGTGGAGCTCAGTGAGGATAGTGGCACAAAAATTTAATGCAAAATGTTAGCAAGAGTCAACAATGTTGAAAGACATTCACAAATTCGCAAGTGAAACAAGTAGACCAATAGCAATATGTGGCACACGGAAACACACACACGGATAGATAAATGGGGTCGTGCAACCAAGGATGAGCACAAAATGTGGAATCCACGGAAAACGCTCGTGTTGCACAACTCAAGAGAGACGCTAGCACGATTGCTCACTAGGCGGATACGACACTTGTGCACAACCTATAAGATGCAAAATGGATAAACTTTCTATCCCAAGTATGTTATGTATGTATGGTTCCCGGTGTTTGATCCAAGATGATCGGATATGACAATCTTATGCAATGTGGTGGATGTTATGGCCATTGCTTACAAGCTTCTTTGCACTTTCTCTTTTGCTTAAAAGCTTATTCCTTTTTTGTATGGCCACTTTTGCACAATGCACAAACCAAGATAGCTATTGTGTATATGCGGGAACAAACTTTAGGCACACGAGATGATATGATACCAATATGGTATGGTATGTATGCAATGTATGGTGTTGATCACTAATGTGCACAAGTAACGTTGCCGGCAATACTCAAATGGCTAGTCTCGATAGGCAAGTGACACAAAATGGGTTAGGGTTTATCAATGCAATGGCAAGGTAATATACAATGGAGGGGTACCACGATACCAAGATGATATGGAGGTTACCGTCCGTGGTGATGATGAGTGGCGGTGATCTTGATGGAGATACCAAGATGATGGAGATTTGTCCCTAAGTAGCCGAAACACCTTAGGAAACGGAAAAACCGTGAACTCAAAATCTCAAATGTCAAAATGGTGGTAACGGGATGCGGTGGTGGACTATACACGGTGTCGGAGTTGGAAGCACGGTCCCTAAGTAGCCGAAACACCTTAGGAGACACAACTCATAGCACAAACAAAATTGGGTTAAGTTGGGGTGGCGGAAGTGTATAGTGGTCAAGCCTATGCGGAAGTGGTGGTGGTGGTTGATGAAGAAGCAATCGTCCCTAAATATCTTAGACACCTTAGGAGACTCAAATCACTCCTCAAGCAACCACATATGCGCTGGGGATCAATATGGGTTAGGTTGCAGAAGTCGGTGCTGGTGTAGCGGATGATGTGGTGGAAGCCCTAGGCAAAGATGCCAAAATTGTCAAAATTTGATGGAGTCAAATGGTAATGGTAGTATTTTTGTGGGAAGGGGGATGTCAAGAGGTTTCCAATGAACTAAAGAACGCAAAAATAGGACTCCGGATGAATTAGTTATGGCCGAAACAAAAATCAGCCGAAGTTGATATCTACAGGTAGCGGACGTCCGGAAAATACGATCGTCCGGTCGCCGGACGTCCGGTCGGGTCAGAAATCCGCTGATTCTGCTCGCGTTAGGGGGTTCCGGTCGTCCGGTAAGGTCGGACGTCCGGTGGTTCCTGCGGCTCCGGACGTCCGGTAAGGTGACGGTCATCCGGTGTATCGGGGTCAACTCCGGATTCGAGATTCGGCACGCGATTTTGGGCGAAATTTGGGGATTTTAGGGTCAAAATTGATCCGATTTCGTGGATGAAAGATGGGGAAACTTGGGGAGATGCTAGATCCACTCTAAACCAAGCAAATCCATGGATCAAAATCAACAAAACATCATCAAACTAACAAATCACAAAAAAAATTGGGGCTATTTTTGGTGGGGATTTTCGAATTTAGGACAAAATCAAGAAAAAAAAGGCTAGAAAACGGTGGGGGAGGCTCCGAAATCGTGATCAACGTGGCTCATGATACCAAGATGATGTAGGTTAGAACCCTAATCGCCCGATCTTTCACGAAAGGAGCGGAACCCGCAAAGAACACGAGGAACACGAGGGGAAAACGAGGGGAAACACGAGAGAATCACTCAACCAACAAGAAATAGTCACACATATGCTAGATCCTCGAATACATAAGAGAAGATACACGATCCAAAGTCAACAACGGACGATACAAGAGGTAACCGGTCTTCTCCGTGAGGAGGTCTTGATGTTCTTCTCTGCAAGGAGGTCTTGAATCCAAAGGGATCTTCTCCGAAGAGGCCGCGGTCTCTCTCAAGGAGTAGATCCTAAGTGGATGAGCGTAGCTCTATCTCTAAATATGAGCTAAACCAATGCTAACCCTCAAATGGTGGAGGTGGAGGAGCATATATAGTCTAGGGCCACGAAGGGGTAAGTGAGGGCGAAGGGATACATGGTGATGAGGACATGACTACCTTCGATATGACCAAAAATATTGCATATATGCATATTTGTCAGGTGATTTCTAGTGCAAACTATTCAATAATTTATTTATGTTATCCAGAACAAAAATACTTCACACACTTTTGTGTTTTGTCTAATTGCAGGTGTATGGGACATTTGTACAATCCACATATGAAGATAAGGAAGAAAGAGATGTTTATTTGCTGTCCAAAAAGTTCTCTCACGTCACTTTTGGCCCAAGAGAAGATAGAGTCCAAGTCTCTCACGTTCTGGATTCAGATTCGGACTGCACAGACATACCTGACTCAAAACGCACACAAGTTTTTCATACGGACTCCGAATTGGGTGATTCTTTTTTTGTTGGAAACTAGATTTTCGTGCACTTTCCAACCCAATTGGAATCACCTTCAAATTCGTCCGGAGCGTTGAGTTGTGGACGAAACAATCTGATGCTGCAGCAGAATCCGAGTCAAACTACAAGTCCAAAGGTGTTACATCACCTCCACTTGGGCCCATTGGCCTTGTACGACCTAGATTTAGTTTTAGGCTGCCTTGGGACGTCCTCCCACCTCCTTGGCCGCCACCCCTTGCTCCTATATAAGTAGATCCATCTAGTAGCTTTTCCTTGGGATTTGTTTAGTTAAAAGTTAGCCATTGCAACTTCGTGTACTTCGTTTGTGTCCAGCGACCAGACCAAGACCGCTTACGGATCCCCACCATTATCAATACCTCATATATATTTGCAATATTCAGATTGCTTTATCATATTCTTGCTCGTTCTTCGATTGCTTGCAGGAATAGACCTTCGTGGTCAGGCTGACTGTGCTTCCGGCATCGTCAGTAACCTCAGGAGATTGGTTTAACGATTGCTAAGGCGCAACGTCGTGCACGTTTGTAGTCGGATCGTCAAAGTCGTCTCCACCAAATCGATAGTTATCATCTCATCGAAAGATCGGGACACCCTCGCCTCTATCAAGTGGTATCAGTTTTCAGGTTGCTCGGTGAGAATTTCCAGTTTTTCCTATATTAGATTTATTTTCTTACCTATTGTCCAAGAAAAAGCCACAAAAAAGAGTTAGATCTATTCATCCTTGGTCCAAGCCAGTCTGAGCCTTTGCAATTTTCTATTCATTGCTTGCATAGTTGAATTATCGGTTGCATCGGCGTGTTAGTTGCTGGTCTTAGTGTCTAGTTCCTTTAGAGTTTCGAGTTCTGTTCACATTAGTCACGCCGCTGCTGCATTATTATCCGTTCCGCTGTCCACCATCCCATCTATTAATTTCCACCACGTGCTATGCACTGTTCATTGTCATAATCATAGTTGAGGTCATTCACATCTTCGCCTGATCCAATCTGCATCTTATCTAGTTTGTCTTGGAAAGAGGGAGAAAAAAAAGATATAGAAAAAAAGAGAAAAAAGGAAAGAAAAAGAGAGAGAAGAAAAAAAAGCGTGAGAAAAAAAGAGAGAAGAAAAAAATTGAATCTATCTAGAATCAATCTCGTACCTGAATTCGGATTGGAATCTGTTTTGCGCACTGTTCAGTAAAACAGGTGTATCTTCCTCATACGAAGTCCGTTTTGACTCCGTGAGTACTCAAATTGAAGATAGCGACGAGCCGCATCTAAATAGTTGCAGAAGCTAGTTCAATATTTGAGACCTCAAAATCGGCTTCCAAATAGGTCTTTTTGCCCTCCGAAGTTCGTGAACACAACTTGTTCCAATTTTTCAGGCCAGTTTTAGAATTCTTTGACTCCTCATATCAACTCGGAATTGAGTGATTCTTTTTGCATTGGAAAGCTTGAGTTAGTAGCATTCTTTGAAAGAATTTATCAGAAAATTGTCTCAAACTTTTCAAGAGGAAAGTTGGAGAGAGAGTTGTTGTATATCCTGCTTGGCAGTTGTTTTTCATCATTATCTTCACTGCCGTTGTGATCTTCACTTATATCTTGCTGTCAAGAGCTACTTAGTATCCTTCATTGATGCTAGTTGTGCTACGCCGTGACCTCATTAGTGTTCTAGGCTCGCGTCTCTAGTCCGGTCTAGCCTAGGACCAGCACAGTACCGTCGTTGAGCGTTTATTCAATATTGCATCTTTGAATTGATTATTGCTAATCTTTTGCTACGATATATAGCCAACCCAGCTCCACATATTTCTACACCGTGTATATGTACGCTCCCCTGGCAATCGCTTTACTCAATATTCGGAGTTACTTGACACCGCTGGTTGCCGATCACCGCCTGTTGCATGGTAAGAACTTGTAAGACATTGATATTTGCTTTACTGTGAGCGTTTTACCACCACATCCTAGTAGTTATAAGAACATTATTTTTGGGTTTTGTTTCTTGTTCTACTAATCATGACAGGATCCAGAGTCAATTCATGGGCTTTGTCGATCGCGGGAGACGTGCCACCACCTTTGCAAATACCACAACCGTCACGAGAGGTGCACAAACATCCAAATGCACATGATCAGGTTAATGTATCTATACCATCATTTAATGGCCGTTTTAAACCTGCTTTATATATTGAATGGGAGTTCGACATAAAAAATATATTTGCTTCCCATAATTTCAATGAACATAAAAAGGTTAAGGTTGCGGTTGGTTCTTTCACTGGTTATGCTTTGGTTTGGTGGAGTGAATATTGTCGGTTACACCCTGATTATATACCTACTACTTGGGATGATTTGAAACTTGCCATGCGACATACTTTCGTCCCTGCTTATTATACTCGTGACATGATTAAGAAGTTGCAACACTTAAAACAAGGTAGTGAAACTGTAACAAAATATTATGATGATTTACAAACTACCTTGTTGCATTCCTCTTTAGAAGAAAGTGAAGATGATTTTACGGATAGATTTTGGGGAGGATTAAACCGTGATATTCAAGAGATACTAATTCATGAAGAGTGTTATCCCATGGACCATTTGTTTCATCTTGCTTGCAAAGCTGAACAGGAAATAAAACGACGTGTTGGCCACGAGGAGAACAAGCGCACGGTGCACATTCCAAGAGTTGATATGATTGTTCCTTCAACTACTCGGCATACTATGACAACCACATCCGTTGTTGTCAGGACTACATCACCTCCACCATGTGACACATCGCCCCCGAGAGTGGCTACATCATCTGAGTTGATCATAAGAGGTAATGACAAAGGTACTGATCTTCCATCTCTACATGAGAATGAAGAATGCCTTGTCAATTTGAATGCACCATCTGATGAGCTACCCACTACTTTGATCACACCACCTATTTTAGAGGACTACGTTGATAATTTGACTTTGCCATGTGATCAAATAACTAAAATACCAACAATTTTGAGTGCACCCATTGAATTAACTATTGATGCAAAAGAACCAATGTTTAATCATTTTGATATGACCTCTAATCTTGGTGATGATTCTGTGTTGAATGACTTATTGCATGTTTGCTTATTTAAGCATGTTGTAGCATGTAAATTTGATGCAAGTAAGGTTTATTCACCAATGTTGGGATGGTTTAATGATGAACATTGTCAATCTTTTGAAATAAATAAGAGCTTCACTTATATGTGCAAACTGAGTTGCAATATTTTCATGCCTTCTACTTCTTGTGCTAATTTTTTGGCTTTAGATTTTATGAACTATGCAAGTTACTCATCTATTCATGTGTCATATATGCAAAAATCAAGGGAAGTAAAAAATGGATGACATATACATATACAACATGTACACCTTGTCTCTTTTGTTAGCCACATTTCAGATTAAGCAACGCCGAGGACGGCTTTATTTTCAAGAAGGGGAGGATGATGAGGACATGACTACCTTGGATATGACCAAAAATATTGCATATATGCATATTTGTCAGGTGATTTCTAGTGCAAACTATTCAATAATCTATTTATGTTATCCAGAACAAAAATACTTCACACACTTTTGTGTTTTGTCTAATTGCAGGTGTATGGGACATTTGTACAATCCACATATGAAGATAAGGAAGAAAGAGATCTTTATTTGCTGTCCAAAAAGTTCTCTCACGTCACTTTTGGCCCAAGAGAAGATAGAGTCCAAGTCTCTCACGTTCTGGATTCAGATTCGGACTGCACAGACACACCTGACTCAAAACGCACACAAGTTTTTCATATGGACTCCGAATTGGGTGACTTGATAGAGGCGGGGTGTCCCGATCTTTCGATGAGATGATAACTATCGATTTGGTGAAGATGACTTTGACGATCCGACTACAAACGTGCACGACGTTGCGCCTTAGCAATCGCTAAACCAACTCCGAGAGGTTATTGACCACGCTGGAGCACAATCAACCTGACCACGAAGGTCTATTCCTGCAAGCAATCGAAGAACAAGCAAGAATATGATAAAAGCAATCTGAATATTGCGAGTATATATGAAGTATTGATAAAGGCGGGGATCCGTAAGCGGTCTTGGTCTGGTCGTTGGACACAAACGAAGTACACGAAGTTGCAATGGCTAACTTTTAACTAAACAAATCCCCAGGAAAAGCTACTAGATGGATCTACTTATATAGGAGCAAGGGGTGGCGGCCAAGGAGGTGGGAGGACGTCCCAAGGCAGCCTAAAACTAAATCTAGGTCGTACAAGGCCAATGGGCCCAAGTGGAGGTGATGTAACACCTTTGGACTTGTAGTTTGACTCGGATTCTGCTGCAGCATCAGATTGTTTCGTCCACAACTCAACGCTCCGGACGAATTTGAAGGTGATTCCAATTGGGTTGGAAAGTGCACGAAATCTAGTTTCCAACAAAAAAAGAATGACCCAATTCGGAGTCCGTATGAAAAACTTGTGTGCGTTTTGAGTCAGGTATGTCTGTGCAGTCCGAATCTGAATCCAGAACGTGAGAGACTTGGACTCTATCTTCTCTTGGGCCAAAAGTGACGTGAGAGAACTTTTTGGACAGCAAATAAACATCTCTTTCTTCCTTATCTTCATATGTGGATTGTACAAATGTCCCATACACCTGCAATTAGACAAAACACAAAAGTGTGTGAAGTATTTTTGTTCTGGATAACATAAATAGATTATTGAATAGTTTGCACTAGAAATCACCTGACAAATATGCATATATGCAATATTTTTGGTCATATCCAAGGTAGTCATGTCCTCATCACCATGCAAGCGAATAATTTCACGAAAGAACAAATCAGCAACATTAACAGCATCATCACTTTTATGACATGGTATAAAGTGTGCCATTTTCGAGAATCTATCCACGACAACAAATATGCTATCCCTCCCCTTCTTTGTTCGAGGTAAACCTAAAACAAAGTCCATAGATATATCCTCCCAAGGAACAGTAGGTACAGGCAAAGGCATATATAAACCATGAGGATTGAGTCGTGACTTAGCTTTTTGACATGTAGTGCAGCGAGCAATAAAACGCTCAACATCCCGTCTCATCTTTGGCCAAAAGAAATGTGTAGCAAGTACGTCCTCCGTCTTCTTCACGCCAAAGTGTCCCATTAATCCTCCTCCATGCGCCTCCTGCAACAACAAAAGACGAACGGAGCTAGCTGGAATGCATAGCTTGTTAGCACGAAACACAAATCCATCGTTAACAACAAACTTGTTCCACATTCTTCCTTCTTTACAATTCTGCATTACATCTTTAAAATCAGCATCATGCACATATTGATCTTTGATGGTCTCCAAACCAAATATTTTGAAGTCAAGTTGTGAAAGCATAGTATAGCAACGAGACAATGCATCAGCAATAACATTTTTTTCCCTTCTTGTGTTTAATGACATAAGGGAAAGTCTCAATGAATTCAACCCATTTAGCATGTCTACGATTCAGTTTAGCTTGACTTTTAATATGTTTCAAAGATTCATGATCAGAATGTATAACAAATTCTTTGGGCCATAAATAATGTTGCCATGTTTCTAAAGTCCGAACAAGAGCATATAATTCTTTATCATAAGTAGAATAATTCAGACTAGGCCCACTCAATTTTTCAGAAAAGTATGCAACAGGTTTGCCATCTTGTAATAACACACCTCCTAATCCAATTCCACTAGCATCACATTCAAGCTCAAAAGTCTTATTAAAATCAAGAAGTTGGAGTAAAGGAGCATGTGTCAACTTATCTTTCAATACCGTGAAGGCTTCTTCCTGTGCGGTACCCCAAACAAAAGGCACATCCTTCTTTGTAAGCTCGTTGAGAGGTGATGAGGACATGACTACCTTGGATATGACCAAAAATATTGCATATATGCATATTTGTCAGGTGATTTCTAGTGCAAACTATTCAATAATCTATTTATGTTATCCAGAACAAAAATACTTCACACACTTTTGTGTTTTGTCTAATTGCAGGTGTATGGGACATTTGTACAATCCACATATGAAGATAAGGAAGAAAGAGATGTTTATTTTCTGTCCAAAAAGTTCTCTCACGTCACTTTTGGCCCAAGAGAAGATAGAGTCCAAGTCTCTCACGTTCTGGATTCAGATTCGGACTCCACAGACACACCTGACTCAAAACGCACACAAGTTTTTCATACGGACTCCGAATTGGGTGATTCTTTTTTTGTTGGAAACTAGATTTCGTGCACTTTCCAACCCAATTGGAATCACCTTCAAATTCGTCCGGAGCGTTGAGTTGTGGACGAAACAGTCTGATGCTGCAGCAGAATCCGAGTCAAACTACAAGTCCAAAGGTGTTACATCACCTCCACTTGGGCCCATTGGCCTTGTACGACCTAGATTTAGTTTTAGGCTGCCTTGGGACATCCTCCCACCTCCTTGGCCGCCACCCCTTGCTCCTATATAAGTAGATCCATCTAGTAGCTTTTCCTTGGGATTTGTTTAGTTAAAAGTTAGCCATTGCAACTTCGTGTACTTCGTTTGTGTCCAACGACCAGACCAAGACCGCTTACGGATCCCCACCATTATCAATACCTCATATATATTTGCAATATTCAGATTGCTTTATCATATTCTTGCTCGTTCTTCGATTGCTTGCAGGAATAGACCTTCGTGGTCAGGCTGACTGTGCTTCCGGCATCGTCAGTAACCTCAGGAGATTGGTTTAACGATTGCTAAGGCGCAACGTCGTGCACGTTTGTAGTCGGATCGTCAAAGTCGTCTCCACCAAATCGATAGTTATCATCTCATCGAAAGATCGGGACACCCTCGCCTCTATCACATGGGCTCGGCCCGATACACTGTGCACAGAAGGCGTCGGACGTCCGGTGGCTCACGAGGGTCCGGTCGTCCGGTACTTTTCGGACGTCCGACGTTTTGGCTCCGGTGCGGGATTGCCGGTCGTTCGGTCCGGGCCGGTCGTCCGGTGGGTCTTCAGGCGTCGGACGTCCGATGGCTGGAGCTTCTTCTGTAGCTCTTCTTCTCGTTCCTCGCGCTTGGTGTCCTCACCTTCTTGTCCATGGTCTTCCTCTTGGTTCCTGGTCATGCATAGCACACATGTTTGAGGTAGTAGCCATGTCTCACGTATGGAAAGTGATGGTTCGAAGAGGAGCGAGTTCACCTAGTGTCCAATGGTGTATAGAGGAGGTCTCGTCTTATATTCTCTCAGGGCTTGGAGAGTAGTCGGAGTGTACATGGGGATGAACATGGGATGCTCCGCATCACTCTTGCCATTGTTAGATTCTTGGACATGTCTTCTTGCTATAGGTATGCTTGTTTTGTCTTGAAAAGCTTTGTGATGAGTGATTTGAACTCGCAAAGTTGCCTTCATAACTCTGTTTATGTCATGCTCTGTTTTCTGCCAAGTCTCAAACTGTTAATAAAACTTGCTATGTTTACATGGGTGCCATCATGTCTTCTGTGCTTTTTGGCTCATGATCAGTAAGGGACCTTTGTTCTATGCATTTAGTAGATTCATGCCATGCCTTTTGTTGCTATGATATATTCATGTAGCTTGTTGTTATCTTGCTCTAAACATGGCTTCCTGATTTTATTTTCTGGCATGTTAGTATTTTCACTAAGTCTGTGAAGCTGATATCTTTTGCACTTTTGCCATGCTTGTTTGAACCTACTCTTGTGTTATTTGGCCATAGCTCAGTGTTCATATTTTGTCAAGCATCTTGAGTACATCACTGCCATATGCCTTGTTGATATGTTGGGGTGCAGTAGCTTAGTTTCTTGTTGCATTCTAGATGGCATCATGCTGTTAATCGTAGAATTGTGCCATTCTTGTTTTGCCTGCCATTTGCAAACCGTGCATCCGTTTCCGGTGATCTTTATATCGATTTCGACCGAAATCATCTCATCTTTCCAGAGGCACACTTGGGTTTCCAAGTTGATGCCTTGATCAATCTTTTCCTTCCGGAGCATGCATATGCATTGGATATTGATAGAGGCGAGGGTCCCGATCTTTCGATGAGATGATAACTATCGATTTGGTGGAGACGACTTTGACGATCCGACTACAAACTTGCACGATGTTGCGCCTTAGCAATCGCTAAACCAATCTCCTGAGGTTACTGACAATGCCGGAAGCACGGTCAGCCTGACCACGAAGGTCTATTCCTGCAAGCAATCGAAGAACGAGCAAGAATATGATAAAGCAATCTGAATATTGCAAATATATATGAGGTATTGATAATGGTGGGGATCCGGAAGCGGTCTTGGTCTGGTCGTTGGACACAAACGAAGTACACGAAGTTGCAATGGCTAACTTTTAACTAAACAAATCCCAAGGAAAAGCTACTAGATGGATCTACTTATATAGGAGCAAGGGGTGGCGGCCAAGGAGGTGGGAGGACGTCCCAAGGCAGCCTAAAACTAAATCTAGGTCGTACAAGGCCAATGGGCCCAAGTGGAGGTGATGTAACACCTTTGGACTTGTAGTTTAACTCGGATTCTGCTGCAGCATCAGATTGTTTCGTCCACAACTCAACGCTCCGGACGAATTTGAAGGTGATTCCACTTGGGTTGGAAAGTGCACGAAATCTAGTTTCCAACAAAAAAAGAATCACCCAATTCGGAGTCCGTATGAAAAACTTGTGTGCGTTTTGAGTCAGGTATGTCTGTGCAGTCCGAATCTGAATCCAGAACGTGAGAGACTTGGACTCTATCTTCTCTTGGGCCAAAAGTGACGTGAGAGAACTTTTTGGACAGCAAATAAACATCTCTTTCTTCCTTATCTTCATATGTTGATGAGGACATCAATACAATTGTTACACCCACAGCCCCTGCTGCTATACATACTGGACCAATTACTAGAGCTCGTGCACGCCAACTAAATTACCAGGTACTTTCGTTTCTTGGTAATGATTCTAATGTTCATGAGAATATGATGCTGCCTAAATTGGATACATTTGTTTTGCTTACAAATGAAGGGCCTAGCTTGGAGAAGGATGAACATTGGAGCAAGAACAAGCCTGGAGATGATGGCATGCGCAAGGGGAACAAGAACGGAGTTACAAGTGATGATTTCAGGACTTTGAAGCCACCATAATGGGTGCATGAAGCCTTGGGCGAAATATACAAGATGCCACTTCATAAATTTCGTCCCGAGGCTATTTTAGGTGCTGCGTCACCTTATTATTGGGCCAGGCCCATGTAATTTCGAAATACATAAGTATAGGCTATTTTTAGAGTCCGTATGTGTGGGAAAACAAGAGATAGGGTTGATTTCGGACTCCTCCACCAAGGGCCACGAAATTCCCCCCTCTTCCTCCATATATACAGCCCTTAGGGCATCGTTTAGACTTTGGGTTTTGTTTAGATTAAAAGTTCGCCATAGCTGCAACTTCGCGTACTTCGTTTGTGTTCAACGACCAGACAAAGGCGTCACAGAACCCCACCTTGATCAATAGAGCTTTCATCTTATATTCGCAATATCCAGATTGCAATCTTAGTTTCTTGCTTATTCTTCGTTTGCTCGCAGGAAACAGACCCTCGTGGTCAGGTTGATCGTGCTCCGGCGTGGTCAATAACCTCTCGGAGTTGGTTTAGCGATTGCTAAGGCGCGACGTCCTCGCACGTTCGTAGTCGGATCGTCAAAGTCGACTTCCACCAAAGCGAAATCCACCATCTCATCGAAAGACGGGACACCTTTGCCTCTATCAAGTGGTATCAGATTTCCAGGTTGCTCGGTGAGATTTTACAGTTTTTCGTAGTTTAGATCGAGTCTGTTCTTCATACCTATAGTCCACGAAAAAGCCACAAAAAAAATTAGGGTTAGTTCATCATATCCGAACCAATCTGAGCCTTTGCATAATCTTTTTAGGGTTTTGCTTTGTTGAATTTGCGGTTGCATCATCGTGTCTAGTTGCTGGTCTTAGAGTCTAGTCTTTTAGAGTTTCGAGTTCTGGTCATAAGTTGTCACGCCGCCGCCGCACCATCATCATCGCCCCTGCCATCTACCACCACCGCACCGAATCCGTATCCATATACCACCACCAATCCGTGTCCATATACCACCACCGATCCATATCCATATACTACCACCGCTACCACCACCGCTGCCATATACCACCACCATATATCCACCACCAATCCGAGTTCTTTGCTTATTAGGTTTGTTTTCGGGATCCATCTAGATTCCGATTCGTGTTTCCTTGCCGGAGTAGGTTTTGGAAAAAAAAAAAGAGTCGGGTAGCCACGCTCCGTTTAGGCCCAAAATTTTTCGAAAACGCATTTTTCGAAAAAAATTCTGGCTATCCTATTTTTAGGTGTTTCTGAGTGTTTTGAGACAGGTGCCATTATAGGAAGTTTTTTTTGACCCGTTTCCAGTTTTTGGGTCCGGGCAGTCGAAAAAAAAATTGGTCGAAAAAATTTCGTGCCCATCCTGTCAGTTTGAGCTAGGAATAGTTTTGAGACACTCGCCATTATAGTGATTTTTCGCAAAAAAAAAAGTAGCGCAAAAAAAAAGAGCGAAAAAAAAACTCAGAGTGTGCTTTTCCCTTGTTTACGTGCCGCGCCGTGATTTTGTTAGTGTTCTAGGCTCGCGTCTCTAGCACAGTCTAGCCTAGGACCAGCACAGTACCGTCGTTGAGCGTTTATTCAACTTTGCATCTCTGAATTGATTATTGCTGACCCTTTTTGCTACCATATTATAAGCCTTCCCAGCTCCACATACATCTACGTCGTGCGTTTGACTCTCCCTGGTAATCGCTCTATCCAAGCTTTGAGAGTTTTTGACTACAACGGTTGCCGATCACCGCCTGCTGCTGGGTAAGAACTGGTAAGAATTTGAGATTTGCTTGACGGATTTGTGATACACCACCACCACTTCTTAGTAGTCTGTAGGATCATATTCTTGTGTGTTTCTATTGCTGCTAACCATGCCAGGATCACAAGCCGACGAGATTGACTGGGAGAATTTATCGAACAAGGAGCTTCATGATAAGTTTCAGCAAATGATGACTGAACAGGTGCAAGATGTGCTGAACAATTTTGAAGAGGCCATGGAGAAGATCACTGGCTTTGAGAAGACGTTCGAAACAAAGCTCAATAACAAGTTTAATGAATTGCTCGCGCGTCTTCCACCACCACCACTCGCTGCAGCTAACGCACCTCTCCAACAACAACAACAACGACTACCTCCACGTCGCGAAGCAGACCTCCGCCGAGCAAGCCGTGTTCCTCTTGCGCTTGGCCAAACTGTTAGTGCTGCTGTTGATACTTCTGTGGCTCCTGCTGCTGATGCGGAGGAGGATGATTATGTGGGAGATTATGAGGATGAGGTTGATCAAAATCAACACTACGTGCAGCCACCTGTACCACCACCAGCAGGTCGACCTCAGGTATATATTCGTAATGGTAGGCCTGCACCACCACCTCAGGTACGAGATGATGTCCATATTCCTAAACTGAAATTGAATATTCCACCATTTGAGGGTAGATATGTTCCTGATATATATCTTACTTGGGAGTTAGAAACTGAACAACGATTTACATGTTTACAATATCCTGAGGAGAGACGAGTTGCTGCTGCCGTTTGTGCTTTCACTAGTTTTGCATGTGTATGGTGGTCTGAACATTGTAGATTATATCCTATTCCAACTACTTGGGCTGCTTTGAAAACTGCTATGCGTACGCGTTGGGTTCCACCATATTATCAACGTGAATTGCTTCAAAAATTGCAGCGTTTAAAACAAGGAAAAAATTCTGTAGAAGAATATTATCAGGAATTACAAACTGGCATGATTAGATGTGGTATTGTTGAGGAGAATGAAGCTATGCTTGCACGTTTTCTGGGTGGATTAAATAGAGAGATTCAGACCATTCTAGACTATAAGGAGTATACTAATATCACTCGTTTATTCCATCTTGCTTGTAAAGCTGAACGTGAAGTGCAGGATCGACAAGCATTGGGGCGAACTAACTTTTCTGCAGGCCGACCTTCATCATGGACACCACGTGCATCTTCTACTTCAACTGCACCAGCACCTCCATCCGGTGCCACCTCCAGCCGTGATACAAGAAAACAGGCACAACCACCATTATCTGCCAAGGGCGCACCTGCGGGGCCTGCACAGCGTTCTTCTTCTTCCATGGCATCAACAGGGCACACAAGTGATATTATTTGTCGTCGTTGTAAGGGAGGAGGTCATTATGCGAGAGAATGCAAATCTCCGCGTGTGATGATTGCTACCGCGGATGGTGGATATGAGTCCGCTAGTGACTATGATGAGGAGACTTTGGCTCTTATTACACGTGAAGAACATGGTGGAGATGATTCTAATCATGAGACGCAATACATGGCTCCTGAAGACGCTGACAGGTATGAATGTTTAGTTGCTCAACGTGTTTTGAGTGTGCAGGTCACACAAGCTGAGCAAAATCAGAGGCACAATTTGTTCCATACCAAGGGAGTTGTGAAAGAACGTTCTGTGCGCGTCATCATAGATGGAGGGAGCTGCAACAACTTGGCTAGCATGGAGATGGTGGAGAAGCTTTCTCTCACCACAAGACCACATCCACATCCTTACTACATCCAATGCTTCAACAACAGCGGCAAGGTTAAGGTAACACGTACTGTTCGTGTGCATTTTAGTATATCTACATATGCTGATTATGTTGATTGTGATGTGGTACCTATGCAAGCATGTTCCTTATTACTTGGTAGACCATGGCAATTTGATAAAAATTCTGTACACCATGGTAGAAACAATCAGTATACTCTTGTTCATAAGGATAAAAATATTACTTTGCTTCCTATGACTCCTAATTCTATTTTGAAGGATGATATTAATAGAGCTAATAAAGCAAAACAAGAGAAGAATAAGAGTGAAAATCAGATTGTGGCAAAAGAATTTGAGCAACAAATGAAGCCTAATAATAAACCATCTAGTGTTACTTCTGAAATTAAATTGAAAAGTGCATGTTTATTTGCCACCAAATCTGATATTGATGAGCTAGATTTCAGCAAATCTGTTTGCTATGCTTTTGTGTGCAAAGAGGCATTACTTTCATTCGAGGACGTGCCTTCCTCTTTGCCTCCTGCTATCACTAACATTTTGCAGGAGTTCGCTGACGTCTTTCCACAAGACGTGCCACCGGGATTACCACCTATTCGAGGGATTGAGCATCAAATTGACTTAATTCCCGGTGCTTCACTGCCAAACCGTGCACCATACCGTACCAATCCAGAGGAGACGAAGGAGATTATGCGTCAAGTACAAGAGCTTCTCGATAAAGGTTATAT
Organism: Triticum dicoccoides; assembly: GCF_002162155.2. Lineage (NCBI taxonomy): Eukaryota > Viridiplantae > Streptophyta > Magnoliopsida > Poales > Poaceae > Triticum > Triticum dicoccoides. The sequence goes on along the minus strand of NC_041393.1, from coordinate 932,686 downwards.
ACGCGAATCCCTTAGTCCTTGTGCTGTTCCTATTATTCTAGTGCCGAAAAAGGATGGTACATCACGTATGTGTGTTGATTGTAGAGGCATTAATAATATTACTATTCGTTATTGATGAGGACATCAATACAATTGTTACACCCACAGCCCCTGCTGCTATACATACTGGACCAATTACTAGAGCTCGTGCACGCCAACTAAATTACCAGGTACTTTCGTTTCTTGGTAATGATTCTAATGTTCATGAGAATATGATGCTGCCTAAATTGGATACATTTGTTTTGCTTACAAATGAAGGGCCTAGCTTGGAGAAGGATGAACATTGGAGCAAGAACAAGCATGGAGATGATGGCATGCGCAAGGGGAACAAGAACGGAGTTACAGGTGATGATTTCAGGACTTTGAAGCCACCATAATGGGTGCATGAAGCCTTGGACGAAATATACAAGATGCCACTTCATAAATTTCGTCCCGAGGCTATTTTAGGTGCTGCGTCACCTTATTATTGGGCCAGGCCCATGTAATTTCGAAATACATAAGTATAGGCTATTTTTAGAGTCCGTATGTGTGAGGAAACAAGAGATAGGGTTGATTTCGGACCCCTCCACCAAGGGCCACGAAATTCCCCCCTCTTCCTCCATATATACAGCCCTTAGGGCATCGTTTAGACTTTGGGTTTTGTTTAGATTAAAAGTTCGCCATAGCTGCAACTTCGCGTACTTCGTTTGTGTTCAACGACCAGACAAAGGCGTCACAGAACCCCACCTTGATCAATAAAGCTTTCATCTTATATTCGCAATATCCAGATTGCAATCTCAGTTTCTTGCTTGTTCTTCGTTTGCTCGCAGGAAACAGACCCTCGTGGTCAGGTTGATCGTGCTCCGGCGTGGTCAATAACCTCTCGGAGTTGGTTTAGCGATTGCTAAGGCGCGACGTCCTCGCACGTTCGTAGTCGGATCGTCAAAGTCGACTTCCACCAAAGCGAAATCCACCATCTCATCGAAAGACGGGACACCTTTGCCTCTATCATACCCCAAACAAAAGGCACATCCTTCTTTGTAAGCTCGTTGAGAGGTGCAGCAATGGTGCTGAAATCTCTCACAAAACGCCTATAGAATCCAGCGAGGCCAAGAAAACTCCTCACTTGTGTGACCGTTTTGGGCTGCGGCCAACTCTCAATAGCTTCAATCTTGGCTTTGTCAACTTCAATTCCCTGTGGAGTAACAACATAGCCAAGAAAAGATACTCGGTCGGTGCAAAAGGTGCACTTCCCAAGGTTACCAAACAAACGTGCATCACGTAGAGCAATAAAAACAACACGTAAATGTTCCAAATGTTCTTCCAAAGATCTGCTATAAATCAGTATATCATCAAAATAGACTACCACAAATCGTCCAATGAAAGCACGTAAAACTTCGTTCATTAGTCTCATGAAAGTACTAGGCGCATTAGTTAACCCAAAAGGCATGACTAACCACTCATATAAACCAAACTTAGTTTTAAATGCTGTTTTCCATTCATCTCCCAATTTCATACGAATTTGATGGTATCCACTACGCAAATCAACTTTGGAGAATATTGTAGAGCCACTCAATTCATCAAGCATATCATCTAGCCTAGGAATAGGATGACGATAACGAATAGTAATATTATTAATGCCTCTACAATCAACACACATACGTGATGTACCATCCTTTTTCGGCACTAGAATAATAGGAACAGCACAAGGACTAAGGGATTCGCGTATATAACCTTTGTCGAGAAGCTCTTGTACTTGACGCATAATCTCCTTCATCTCCTCTGGATTGGTACGGTATGGTGCACGGTTTGGCAGTGAAGCACCGGGAATTAAGTCAATCTGATGCTCAATCCCTCGAATAGGCGGTAATCCCGGTGGCACGTCTTGTGGAAAAACGTCAGCGAACTCCTGCAAAATGTTAGTGACAGCAGGAGGAAAAGAGGAAGGCACGTCCTCGAATGAAAATAATGCCTCTTTGCACACAAGAGCATAGCAAACAGATTTGATGATGAGGACATCAATACAATTGTTACACCCACAGCCCCTGCTGCTATACATACTGGACCAATTACTAGAGCTCGTGCACGCCAATTAAATTACCAGGTACTTTCGTTTCTTGGTAATGATTCTAATGTTCATGAGAATATGATGCTGCCTAAATTGGATACATTTGTTTTGCTTACAAATGAAGGGCCTAGCTTGGAGAAGGATGAACATTGGAGCAAGAACAAGCATGGAGATGATGGCATGCGCAAGGGAAACAAGAACGGAGTGACAAGTGATGATTTCAGGACTTTGAAGCCACCATAATGGGTGCATGAAGCCTTGGACGAAATATACAAGATGCCACTTCATAAATTTCGTCCCGAGGCTATTTTAGGTGCTGCGTCACCTTATTATTGGGCCAGGCCCATGTAATTTCGAAATACATAAGTATAGGCTATTTTTAGAGTCCGTATGTGTGGGGAAATAAGAGATAGGGTTGATTTCGGACCCCTCCACCAAGGGCCACGAAATTCCCCCCTCTTCCTCCATATATACAGCCCTTAGGGCATCGTTTAGACTTTGGGTTTTGTTTAGATTAAAAGTTCGCCATAGCTGCAACTTCGCATACTTCGTTTGTGTTCAACGACCAGACAAAGGCGTCACAGAACCCCACCTTGATCAATAAAGCTTTCATCTTATATTCGCAATATCCAGATTGCAATCTTAGTTTCTTGCTTGTTCTTCGTTTGCTCGCAGGAAACAGACCCTCGTGGTCAGGTTGATCGTGCTCCGGCGTGGTCAATAACCTCTCGGAGTTGGTTTAGCGATTGCTAAGGCGCGACGTCCTCGCACGTTCGTAGTCGGATCGTCAAAGTCGACTTCCACCAAAGCGAAATCCACCATCTCATCGAAAGACGGGACACCTTTGCCTCTATCAAAAGCCGTCCTCGGCGTTGCTTAATCTGAAATGTGGCTAACAAAAGAGACAAGGTGTACATGTTGTATATGTATATGTCATCCATTTTTACTTCCCTTGATTTTTGCATATATGACACATCTCGCATCTCGCATATCATGACATGTTTTGCATCGTGATGATTATGCATTGCACCGTGATTGATTGTTGGTCCTTTGCTTGTGTTCTTGCTTTGGGTAGAGCCGGGAGACGAGTACGTGATCGAGGAACCTGTTGAGTACGCTAACGAGGATCAAGCTTTCAACAACTCGGAGTACTTTTGCAGGAAAGATGAACATACCCTCGAAATCACTTCTATCTTTGCTTGCTAGTTGTTCGCTCTTTTGCTATGCCGCGTTACCTACCACTTGCTATATCATGCCTCCCATATTGCCATGTTAAGCCTCTAACCCACCTTTCCTAGCAAACCGTTGTTTGGCTATGTTATCGCTTTGCTCAGCCCCTCTTATAGCGTTGCTAGTTGTAGGTGAAGATGAAGTTTGTTCCTTGTTGGAACATGGATATTGTTGGGATATCATTATTATTATCTCCTATTTACTTTAATGCATCTATATACTTGGTAAAGGGTGTGATGAGGACATCAATACAATTGTTACACCCACAGCCCCTGCTGCTATACATACTGGACCAATTACTAGAGCTCGTGCACGCCAACTAAATTACCAGGTACTTTCGTTTCTTGGTAATGATTCTAATGTTCATGAGAATATGATGCTGCCTAAATTGGATACATTTGTTTTGCTTACAAATGAAGGGCCTAGCTTGGAGAAGGATGAACATTGGAGCAAGAACAAGCATGGAGATGATGGCATGCGCAAGGGGAACGACTTTGAAGCCACCATAATGGGTGCATGAAGCCTTGGACGAAATATACAAGATGCCACTTCATAAATTTCGTCCCGAGGCTATTTTAGGTGCTGCGTCACCTTATTATTGGGCCAGGCCCATGTAATTTCGAAATACATAAGTATAGGCTATTTTTAGAGTCCGTATGTGTGGGGAAACAAGAGATAGGGTTGATTTCGGACCCCTCCACCAAGGGCCACGAAATTCCCCCCTCTTCCTCCATATATACAGCCCTTAGGGCATCGTTTAGACTTTGGGTTTTGTTTAGATTAAAAGTTCGCCATAGCTGCAACTTCGCGTACTTCGTTTGTGTTCAACGACCAGACAAAGGCGTCACAGAACCCCACCTTGATCAATAAAGCTTTTCATCTTATATTCGCAATATCCAGATTGCAATCTTAGTTTCTTGCTTGTTCTTCGTTTGCTCGCAGGAAACAGACCCTCGTGGTCAGGTTGATCGTGCTCCGGCGTGGTCAATAACCTCTCGGAGTTGGTTTAGCGATTGCTAAGGCGCGACGTCCTCGCACGTTCGTAGTCGGATCGTCAAAGTCGACTTCCACCAAAGCGAAATCCACCATCTCATCAAAAGACGGGACACCTTTGCCTCTATCAAGTGGTATCAGATTTCCAGGTTGCTCGGTGAGATTTTACAGTTTTTCGTAGTTTAGATCGAGTCTGTTCTTCATACCTACAGTCCACGAAAAAGCCACAAAAAAAATTAGGGTTAGTTCATCATATCCGAACCAATCTGAGCCTTTGCATAATCTTTTTAGGGTTTTGCTTTGTTGAATTTGCGGTTGCATCGTCGTGTCTAGTTGCTGGTCTTAGAGTCTAGTCTTTTAGAGTTTCGAGTTCTGGTCATAAGTTGTCACGCCGCCGCCGCACCATCATCATCACCCCTGCCATCTACCACCACCGCTTATCCGCCACCGCTTCGAATCCGTATCCATATACCACCACAGCTGTCATATACCACCACCGCTGCCATCTACCACCATATATCCATCATCTCATCGAAAGACGGGACACCTCCTCCTCTATCCATCATCTCATCTCTCTATTTAATCCACCCAGAAAACGTGCAAGCATAGCTTCATTCTCCTCAACAATACCACATCTAATCATGCCAGTTTGTAATTCCTGATAATATTCTTCTACAGAATTTTTCCCTTGTCTTAAACGCTGCAATTTTTGAAGCAATTCACGTTGATAATATGGTGGAACCCAACGCGTACGCATAGCAGTTTTCAAAGCAGCCCAAGTAGTTGGAATAGGATATAATCTACAATGTTCAGACCACCATACACATGCAAAACTAGTGAAAGCACAAACGGCAGCAGCAAGGTTAAGGTAACACGTACTGTTCGTGTGCATTTTAGTATCTCTACATATGCTGATTATGTTGATTGTGATGTGGTACCTATGCAAGCATGTTCCTTATTACTTGGTAGACCATGGCAATTTGATAAAAATTCTGTACACCATGGTAGAAACAATCACTATACTCTTGCTCATAAGGATAAAAATATTACTTTGCTTCCTATGACTCCTGATTCCATTTTGAAAGATGATATTAATAGAGCTAATAAAGCACAACAGGAGAAGAATAAGAGTGAAAATCAGATTGTGGCAAAAGAATTTGAGCAACAAATGAAGCCTAATAATAAACCATCTAGTGTTGCTTCTGAAATTAAATTGAAAAGTGCATGTTTATTTGCCACCAAATCTGATATTGATGAGCTAGATTTCAGCAAATCTGTTTGCTATGCTTTTGTGTGCAAAGAGGCATTATTTTCATTCGAGGACGTGCCTTCCTCTTTGCCTCCTGCTGTCACTAACATTTTGCAGGAGTTCGCTGACGTCTTTCCACAAGACGTGCCACCGGGATTACCGCCTATTCGAGGGATTGAGCATCAAATTGACTTAATTCCCGGTGCTTCACTGCCAGACCGTGCACCATACCGTACCAATCCAGAGGAGACGAAGGAGATTATGCGTCAAGTACAAGAGCTTCTCGACAAAGGTTATATACGCGAATCCCTTAGTCCTTGTGCTGTTCCTATTATTCTAGTGCCGAAAAAGGATGGTACATCACGTATGTGTGTTGATTGTAGAGGCATTAATAATATTACTATTCGTTATCGTCATCCTATTCCTAGGCTAGATGATATGCTTGATGAATTGAGTGGCTCTACAATATTCTCCAAAGTTGATTTGCGTAGTGGATACCATCAAATTCGTATGAAATTGGGAGATGAATGGAAAACAGCATTTAAAACTAAGTTTGGATTATATGAGTGGTTAGTCATGCCTTTTGGGTTAACTAATGCGCCTAGTACTTTCATGAGACTAACGAACGAAGTTTTACGTGCTTTCATTGGACGATTTGTGGTAGTCTATTTTGATGATATACTGATTTATAGCAGATCTTTGGAAGAACATTTGGAACATTTACGTGCTATTTTTATTGCTCTACGTGATGCACGTTTGTTTGGTAACCTTGGGAAGTGCACCTTTTGCACCGACCGAGTATCTTTTCTTGGCTATGTTGTTACTCCACAGGGAATTGAAGTTGACAAAGCCAAGATTGAAGCTATTGAGAGTTGGCCGCAGCCCAAAACGGTCACACAAGTGAGGAGTTTTCTTGGCCTCGCTGGATTCTATAGGCGTTTTGTGAGAGATTTCAGCACCATTGCTGCACCTCTCAACGAGCTTACAAAGAAGGATGTGCCTTTTGTTTGGGGTACCGCACAGGAAGAAGCCTTCAAGGTATTGAAAGATAAGTTGACACATGCTCCTTTACTCCAACTTCCTGATTTTAATAAGACTTTTGAGCTTGAATGTGATGCTAGTGGAATTGGATTAGGAGGTGTGTTATTACAAGATGGCAAACCTGTTGCATACTTTTCTGAAAAATTGAGTGGGCCTAGTCTGAATTATTCTACTTATGATAAAGAATTATATGCTCTTGTTCGGACTTTAGAAACATGGCAACATTATTTATGGCCCAAAGAATTTGTTATACATTCTGATCATGAATCTTTGAAACATATTAAAAGTCAAGCTAAACTGAATCGTAGACATGCTAAATGGGTTGAATTCATTGAGACTTTCCCTTATGTCATTAAACACAAGAAGGGAAAAGAAAATGTTATTGCTGATGCATTGTCTCGTCGCTATACTATGCTTTCACAACTTGACTTCAAAATATTTGATAGAGGCAAAGGTGTCCCGTCTTTCGATGAGATGGTGGATTTCGCTTTGGTGGAAGTCGACTTTGACGATCCGACTACGAACGTGCGAGGACGTCGCGCCTTAGCAATCGCTAAACCAACTCCGAGAGGTTATTGACCACGCCGGAGCACGATCAACCTGACCACGAGGGTCTGTTTCCTGCGAGCAAACGAAGAACAAGCAAGAAACTAAGATTGCAATCTGGATATTGCGAATATAAGATGAAAGCTTTATTGATCAAGGTGGGGTTCTGTGACGCCTTTGTCTGGTCGTTGAACACAAACGAAGTACGCGAAGTTGCAGCTATGGCGAACTTTTAATCTAAACAAAACCCAAAGTCTAAACGATGCCCTAAGGGCTGTATATATGGAGGAAGAGGGGGGAATTTCGTGGCCCTTGGTGGAGGAGTCCGAAATCAACCCTATCTCTTGTTTCCCCACACATACGGACTCTAAAAATAGCCTATACTTATGTATTTCGAAATTACATGGGCCTGGCCCAATAATAAGGTGACGCAGCACCTAAAATAGCCTCGGGAATTTATGAAGTGGCATCTTGTATATTTCGTCCAAGGCTTCATGCACCCATTATGGTGGCTTCAAAGTCCTGAAATCATCACTTGTAACTCCATTCTTGTTCCCCTTGCGCATGCCATCATCTCCATGCTTGTTCTTGCTCCAATGTTCATCCTTCTCCAAGCTAGGCCCTTCATTTGTAAGCAAAACAAATGTATCCAATTTAGGCAGCATCATATTCTCATGAACATTAGAATCATTACCAAGAAACGAAAGTACCTGGTAATTTAGTTGGCGTGCACGAGCTCTAGTAATTGGTCCAGTATGTATAGCAGCAGGGGCTGTGGGTGTAACAATTGTATTGATGTCCTCATCATCCTCCCCTTCTTGAAATGAAGTCGTCCTCGACGGAAATCCATCTTCCTCACCCAAATAAGGCTTCAAATCTGCAATGTTAAAAGTGGGACTAACCCCAAAATCTGCAGGCAGCTCAAGTTTATATGCATTATCATTTATTTTCTCTAACACCTTAAAGGGACCATCAGCACGTGGCATTAGCTTTGATTTGCGCAAATCAGGAAATCTATCCTTACGCAAATGTAACCAAACAAGATCTCCAGGTGCAAACACAACATGTTTTCTACCCTTATCTCCAGCAAGTTTATATTTAGCATTCATACGCTCAATGTTTTCCTTAGTTAACTCATGCATTTTTAAAATCAATTCAGCACGTTGTTTAGCATCAAAATTAACCTTCTCCGAAGATGGAAGAGGCAACAAATCAATAGGTGCACGAGGTAGGAAACCATACTCAACTTCAAAAGGGCACATCTTAGTAGTAGAATGCAATGAACGATTATAAGCAAATTCAATATGAGGCAAGCATTCCTCCCACATTTTCTTATTATTCTTCAAAACAGCCCTAAGCATAGTAGACAACGTTCTATTGACTACTTCAGTTTGTCCATCAGTTTGGGGGTGACAAGTAGTACTAAAAAGCAGTTTAGTCCCCAACTTAGCCCATAAACATCTCCAAAAGTGGCTAAGAAATTTAGTATCACGATCTGAAACAATAGTATTTGGCACACCATGCAAGCGAATAATTTCACGAAAGAACAAATCAGCAACATTAACAGCATCATCGCTTTTATGACATGGTATAAAGTGTGCCATTTTCGAGAATCTATCCACGACAACAAATATGCTATCCCTCCCCTTCTTTGTTCGAGGTAAACCTAAAACAAAGTCCATAGATATATCCTCCCAAGGAACACTAGGTACAGGCAAAGGTATATATAAACCATGAGGATTGAGTCGTGACTTAGCTTTTTGACATGTAGTGCAGCGAGCAATAAAACGCTCAACATCCCGTCTCATCTTTGGCCAAAAGAAATGTGTAGCAAGTACGTCCTCCGTCTTCTTCACGCCAAAGTGTCCCCATTAATCCTCCTCCATGCGCCTCATGCAACAACAAAAGACGAACGGAGCTAGCTGGAATGCATAGCTTGTTAGCACGAAACACAAATCCATCGTTAACAACAAACTTGTTCCACATTCTTCCTTCTTTACAATTCTGCATTACATCTTTAAAATCAGCATCATGCACATATTGATCTTTGATGGTCTCTAAACCAAATATTTTGAAGTCAAGTTGTGAAAGCATAGTATAGCGACGAGACAATGCATCAGCAATAACATTTTTTTTCCCTTCTTGTGTTTAATGACATAAGGGAAAGTCTCAATGAATTCAACCCATTTAGCATGTCTACGATTCAGTTTAGCTTGACTTTTAATATGTTTCAAAGATTCATGATCAGAATGTATAACAAATTCTTTGGGCCATAAATAATGTTGCCATGTTTCTAAAGTCCGAACAAGAGCATATAATTCTTTATCATAAGTAGAATAATTCAGACTAGGCCCACTCAATTTTTCAGAAAAGTATGCAACAGGTTTGCCATCTTGTAATAACACACCTCCTAATCCAATTCCACTAGCATCACATTCAAGCTCAAAAGTCTTATTAAAATCAGGAAGTTGGAGTAAAGGAGCATGTGTCAACTTATCTTTCAATACCTTGAAGGCTTCTTCCTGTGCGGTACCCCAAACAAAAGGCACATCCTTCTTTGTAAGCTCGTTGAGAGGTGCAGCAATGGTGCTGAAATCTCTCACAAAACGCCTATAGAATCCAGCGAGGCCAAGAAAACTCCTCACTTGTGTGACCGTTTTGGGCTGCGGCCAACTCTCAATAGCTTCAATCTTGGCTTTGTCAACTTCAATTCCCTGTGGAGTAACAACATAGCCAAGAAAAGATACTCGGTCGGTGCAAAAGGTGCACTTCCCAAGGTTACCAAACAAACGTGCATCACGTAGAGCAATAAAAATAGCACGTAAATGTTCCAAATGTTCTTCCAAAGATCTGCTATAAATCAGTATATCATCAAAATAGACTACCACAAATCGTCCAATGAAAGCACGTAAAACTTCGTTCGTTAGTCTCATGAAAGTACTAGGCGCATTAGTTAACCCAAAAGGCATGACTAACCACTCATATAATCCAAACTTAGTTTTAAATGCTGTTTTCCATTCATCTCCCAATTTCATACGAATTTGATGGTATCCACTACGCAAATCAACTTTGGAGAATATTGTAGAGCCACTCAATTCATCAAGCATATCATCTAGCCTAGGAATAGGATGACGATAACGAATAGTAATATTATTAATGCCTCTACAATCAACACACATACGTGATGTACCATCCTTTTTCGGCACTAGAATAATAGGAACAGCACAAGGACTAAGGGATTCGCGTATATAACCTTTGTCGAGAAGCTCTTGTACTTGACGCATAATCTCCTTCGTCTCCTCTGGATTGGTACGGTATGGTGCACGGTTTGGCAGTGAAGCACCGGGAATTAAGTCAATCTGATGCTCAATCCCTCGAATAGGCGGTAATCCCGGTGGCACGTCTTGTGGAAAAACGTCAGCGAACTCCTGCAAAATGTTAGTGACAGCAGGAGGCAAACTTTTAACTAAACAAATCCCAAAGTCTAAACGATGCCCTAAGGGCTGTATATATGGAGGAAGAGGGGGGAATTTCGTGGCCCTTGGTGGAGGGGTCCGAAATCAACCCTATATCTTGTTTCCCCACACATACGGACTCTAAAAATAGCCTATACTTATGTATTTCGAAATTACATGGGCCTGGCCCAATAATAAGGTGACGCAGCACCTAAAATAGCCTCGGGACGAAATTTATGAAGTGGCATCTTGTATATTTCGTCCAAGGCTTCATGCACCCATTATGGTGGCTTCAAAGTCCTGAAATCATCACTTGTAACTCCGTTCTTGTTCCCCTTGCGCATGCCATCATCTCCATGCTTGTTCTTGCTCCAATGTTCATCCTTCTCCAAGCTAGGCCCTTCATTTGTAAGCAAAACAAATGTATCCAATTTAGGCAGCATCATATTCTCATGAACATTAGAATCATTACCAAGAAACGAAAGTACCTGGTAATTTAGTTGGCGTGCGCGAGCTCTAGTAATTGGTCCAGTATGTATAGCAGCAGGGCCTGTGGGTGTAACAATGGTATTGATGTCCTCATCAATTTACGTGCTGTTTTTATTGCTCTACGTGATGCGCGTTTGTTTGGTAACCTTGGGAAGTGCACCTTTGCACCGACCGAGTATCTTTTCTTGGCTATGTTGTTACTCCACAGGGAATTGAAGTTGACAAAGCCAAGATTGAAGCTATTGAGAGTTGGCCGCAGCCCAAAACGGTCACACAAGTGAGGAGTTTCCTTGGCCTCGCTGGATTCTATAGGCGTTTTGTGAGAGATTTCAGCACCATTGCTGCACCTGTCAACGAGCTTACAAAGAAGGATGTGCCTTTTGTTTGGGGTACCGCACAGGAAGAAGCCTTCACGGTATTGAAAGATAAGTTGACACATGCTCCTTTACTCCAACTTCCTGATTTTAATAAGACTTTTGAGCTTGAATGTGATGCTAGTGGAATTGGATTAGGAGGTGTGTTATTACAAGATGGCAAACCTGTTGCATACTTTTCTGAAAAATTGAGTGGGCCTAGTCTGAATTATTCTACTTATGATAAAGAATTATATGCTCTTGTTCGGACTTTAGAAACATGGCAACATTATTTATGGCCCAAAGAATTTGTTATACATTCTGATCATGAATCTTTGAAACATATTAAAAGTCAAGCTAAACTGAATCGTAGACATGCTAAATGGGTTGAATTCATTGAGACTTTCCCTTATGTAATTAACCACAAGAAGGGAAAAGAAAATGTTATTGCTGATGCATTGTCTCGTCGCTATACTATGCTTTCACAACTTGACTTCAAAATATTTGGTTTGGAGACCATCAAAGATCAATATGTGCATGATGCTGATTTTAAAGATGTAATGCAGAATTGTAAAGAAGGAAGAATGTGGAACAAGTTTGTCGTTAACGATGGATTTGTGTTTCGTGCTAACAAGCTATGCATTCCAGCTAGCTCCGTTCGTCTTTTGTTGTTGCAGGAAGCGCATGGAGGAGGATTAATGGGACATTTTGGCGTGAAGAAGACGGAGGACGTACTTGCTACACATTTCTTTTGGCCAAAGATGAGACGGGATGTTGAGCGTTTTATTGCTCGCTGCACTACATGTCAAAAAGCTAAGTCACGACTCAATCCTCATGGTTTATATATGCCTTTGCCTATACCTAGTGTTCCTTGGAGGATATATCTATGGACTTTGTTTTAGGTTTACCTCGAACAAAGAAGGGGAGGGATAGCATATTTGTTGTCGTGGATAGATTCTCGAAAATGGCACACTTTATACCATGTCATAAAAGCGATGATGCTGTTAATGTTGCTGATTTGTTCTTTCGTGAAATTATTCGCTTGCATGGTGTGCCAAATACTATTGTTTCAGATCGTGATACTAAATTTCTTAGCCACTTTTGGAGATGTTTATGGGCTAAGTTGGGGACTAAACTGCTTTTTAGTACTACTTGTCACCCCCAAACTGATGGACAAACTGAAGTAGTCAATAGAACGTTGTCTACTATGCTTAGGGCTGTTTTGAAGAATAATAAGAAAATGTGGGAGGAATGCTTGCCTCATATTGAATTTGCTTATAATCGTTCATTGCATTCTACTACTAAGATGTGCCCTTTTGAAGTTGAGTATGGTTTCCTACCTCGTGCACCTATTGATTTGTTGCCTCTTCCATCTTCGGAGAAGGTTAATTTTGATGCTAAACAACGTGCTGAATTGATTTTAAAAATGCATGAGTTAACTAAGGAAAACATTGAGCGTATGAATGCTAAATATAAACTTGCTGGAGATAAGGGTAGAAAACATGTTGTGTTTGCACCTGGAGATCTTGTTTGGTTACATTTGCGTAAGGATAGATTTCCTGATTTGCGCAAATCAAAGCTAATGCCACGTGCTGATGGTCCCTTTAAGGTGTTAGAGAAAATAAATGATAATGCATATAAACTTGAGCTGCCTGCAGATTTTGGGGTTAGTCCCACTTTTAACATTACAGATTTGAAGCCTTATTTGGGTGAGGAAGATGGACTTCCGTCGAGGACGACTTCATTTCAAGAAGGGGAGGATGATGAGGACATCAATACAATTGTTACACCCACAGCCCCTGCTGCTATACATACTGGACCAATTACTAGAGCTCGTGCACGCCAACTAAATTACCAGGTACTTTCGTTTCTTGGTAATGATTCTAATGTTCATGAGAATATGATGCTGCCTAAATTGGATACATTTGTTTTGCATACAAATGAAGGGCCTAGCTTGGAGAAGGATGAACATTGGAGCAAGAACAAGCATGGAGATGATGGCATGCGCAAGGGGAACAAGAACGGAGTTACAAGTGATGATTTCAGGACTTTGAAGCCACCATAATGGGTGCATGAAGCCTTGGACGAAATATACAAGATGCCACTTCATAAATTTCGTCCCGAGGCTATTTTAGGTGCTGCGTCACCTTATTATTGGGCCAGGCCCATGTAATTTCGAAATACATAAGTATAGGCTATTTTTAGAGTCCGTATGTGTGGGGAAACAAGAGATAGGGTTGATCTCGGACCCCTCCACCAAGGGCCACGAAATTCCCCCCTCTTCCTCCATATATACAACCCTTAGGGCATCGTTTAGACTTTGGGTTTTGTTTAGATTAAAAGTTCGCCATAGCTGCAACTTCGCGTACTTCGTTTGTGTTCAACGACCAGACAAAGGCGTCACAGAACCCCACCTTGATCAATAAAGCTTTCATCTTATATTCGCAATATCCAGATTGCAATCTTAGTTTCTTGCTTGTTCTTCGTTTGCTCGCAGGAAACAGACCCTCGTGGTCAGGTTGATCGTGCTCCGGCGTGGTCAATAACCTCTCGGAGTTGGTTTAGCGATTGCTAAGGCACGACGTCCTCGCACGTTCGTAGTCGGATCGTCAAAGTCGACTTCCACCAAAGCGAAATCCACCATCTCATCGAAAGACGGGACACCTTTGCCTCTATCAGGGTGGAAGGCTCGGCCTTATGCCTTGTGTTTTGTTCCACTCTTGCCGCCCTAGTTTCTGTCATACCGGTGTTATGTTCCTTGATTTTGCGTTCCTTACGCGGTTGGGTGATAATGGGAACCCCTTGACAGTTCGCCTTGAATAAAACTCCTCCAGCAAGGCCCAACCTTGGTTTTACCATTTGCCACGTAAGCCTTTTCCCTTGGGTTCCGCGGACTCAAGAGTCATCTTTATTTTAAACCCCCGGGCCAGTGCTCTTCTGAGTGTTGGTCCAAACTAGAGCCCCTTGCAGCGCCACCTCGGGGAAACTTGAGGGTTGGTTTTAGTTGTATGGATTGCTTATCCAGTGTGCCCTGAGAACGAGATATGTGCAGCTCCTATCGAGATTTGTCGGCACATTCGGGCGGCTTTGCTGGTCTTGTTTTACCATTGTCAAGATGTCTTGTAACCGGGATTCCGAGTCTGGTCGGGTCTTCCTTGGAGAAGGAATATCCTTCATTGACCGTGAGAGCTTGTGATGGGCTAAGTTGGGACACCCCAGCAGGGTTTTGAACTTTCGAAAGCCATGCCCGCGGTTATGGCAGATGGGAATTTGTTAATATCCGGTTGTAGAGAACTTGAAACTTAACTTAATTAAAATGTATCAACCGCGTGTGTAGCCGTGATGGTCTCTTTTCGGAGGAGTCTGGGAAGATAACACGGTCTCGTGTTATGCTTGAACGTAAGTAGCTTCAGGATCACTTCTTGATCACTTTTAGCTTCTCGACCGTGCTTTGCTTTTCTTCTCGCTCTCATTTGCGTAAGCTAGCCACCATATATGCTTACTGCTTTGCTGCAGCTCCACTTCACTACCCTTTCCTACCCTTAAGCTTAAATAGTCTTGATCACGAGGGTGTGAGATTGCTGAGTCCCCGTGACTCACAGATACTTCCAAACAGATGCAGGTGCCGATGATGCCAGTGCAGGGGACGCTACCGAACTCAAGTGGGAGTTCGACGAGGATTCGGTCCGTTACTATGTTTCTTTTTCGGATGATCAGTAGAGGAGCCCAGTTGGGACGATCAGGGATCTAGCATTTGGGGTTGTCTTTCTTTATTTTGGTTCCGTAGTCGGACCTTGATTATATTCTGGATGATGTATGATATATTTATGTATTGTGTGAAGTTGATGAGGACATCAATACCATTGTTACACCCACAGCCCCTACTGTTACATATACTGGACCAATTACTAGAGCTCGTGCACGCCAATTAAATTACCAGGTACTTTCATTTCTTGGTAATGATTCTAATGTTCATGAGATTATGATGCTGCCTAAAATGGATACATTTGTTTTGCTTACAAATGAAGGGCCTAGCTTGGAGAAGGATGAACATTGGAGCAAGAACACGCATGGAGTTGATGGCATGCGCAAGGGGATCAAGAACGGAGTTACAAGTGATGATCTCAGGACTTTGAAGCCGCCATAAGGAGTGCATGAAGCCTTGGACGAAATATACAAGATGCCACTTCATAATATTCGTCCATAGGCTATTCTAGGTGCTGCGTCACCTTATTAATAGGCCAGGCCCATGTAATTTTGAAATACTTAAGTATAGGCTATTTTTAGAGTCCGTATGTGTGGGGAAACAAGAGTTAGGGTTGGTTTCGGACCCCACCCTCAAGGGCCACGAAATTCCCCCCTCTTCCTCCATATATACAACCCTTAGGGCGTCGTTTAAACTTTGGGATTTGTTTAGTTAAAAGTTAGCCATTGCAACTTCGTGTACTTCGTTTGTGTCCAACGACCAGACCAAGACCGCTTACGGATCCCCACCATTATCAATACTTCATATATATTTGCAATATTCAGATTGCTTTATCATATTCTTGCTCGTTCTTCGATTGCTTGCAGGAATAGACCTTCATGGTCAGGCTGACCGTGCTTCCGGCATCGTCAGTAACCTCAGGAGATTGGTTTAGCGATTGCTAAGGCGCGACGTCTCGCACGTTTGTAGTCGGATGTCAAGGTCGACTCCCACAGAAAATGATAGCCACCATCTCATCGAAACATCGGGACACCTTAGCCTCTATCAGAAGTGGCGATTGTAAGATGACTATTTATCCCTTTCTTATTCAGTACATGGGATGTGTAAAGATTACCCCTCTTACGACATGCCTACCATGCGGCTATGCCTCTAAGTCGTGCCCCGACACGTGGGAGATATAGCCGCATTGTGGGTGTTACAGTAAACCAGAGATAATTAATTTACAACCAGTAAATTAAAGACCATCATGGTTGATGTTGTAATGAACTTAGCAAAATCAATGGATATTTCAAGAAGTTATCTTGAAACCATTAATGTGAATCTTAGGTTGCTAAGTATGACACCTTGAAGATAATCTCCAAAATGGATTAGATCTCGCAACACTGGGGAGTATAATCTGATGAAATCAGTAAATACCTACTCGTAATGCCTTATTTCATGACTTAGAAAAATGTGTGGGAGAACACTTTGTCAAGCAATCATAATGTCGAAACGACAAAATGTAGGCTTTATTAGTAGTCAACGATAATCTGCGTAGGCAGTAGATCCTTATGACTTTCTTGTGATCCCAAGCATCAATTTAAAGAAATCACTTTAAATTTTGCACCTATATTTGCAAGAAATTGAAAATCTCAATTGCAAATAGACGTATTAATCTCGACATGTGTTTATAACATGGAAATAGATATACATCATAAAAATATTTCGGAATACCTCGTACTCAATGGATAAACAGACTATATTTGCAAGAAATTGAAAAATCTCAATTTGCAAAAAGACGTATTAATCTCGACATTTGTTTAACATGAAAATAGATACATCATAAAAATATTCTGGAATACATCATACTCAATGGAGAAACATAACTGAATTTATGTTTGCAAGAGATTAGAATCTCAATTGCAAATAGATATAATTAACCTCGACACGTGTCAAACATGGAAATATATTACATCGTTGATGATTTCTGGAATACATACATTGTACTCGATAGAAATATAATAAAAAGGTATAGAACTATTTTTATACAACTAAGTTGCTGATAAGCTGAACTAGTACTAGTTAAGTGATCAAGCAAATAGCAGATAAACAAACAACTAGACTGTTGGTGTCATGATTCCCTGCCGCATGCACATGGCCACACAAGTTGGCTACTTCACCGGCGGTGGGAGAAACTCCCTCCGCGCCAGTCCTCGTCCGAGGATCCTCCAGGGAGCAGAGTGCCCGGCGCAACGCCATTGGAGGCGCCGCTCGCGAGCCCGAGTACCACGGGGCTCCGTGTGCCAAAGCGGCCGCTCGACGATGAGCTCGTGGCATACCTCCACGCGTGGCGAAGGCGGGGGGTGGCCAGAGTCGGAGATGGAAGGCGCGGCGCGACGGCGTCGACATCGACAACCGTGAGGTTGGAGGATCCGCTCGTGCCAGAGCCGAAGATGGAGGCGCCATCCACGAAAGCGAGCGTGTCACCGTTGCGAACCTATACGAGAGGCGCGTCCAGGACACGTGCCACCGTCGACGACCTCGGGAGCGGCGCGCCGGCTTCTGCTTCAACAACCGATGGGGTCGGAAGCTACAGCGGCGCATCCTTGAGGGTGAAGTTGCACTGATGCAGGATCGATGTCTTCAATAGCCTCGAGCCTTGGTGCAGCCGGACCGGTGAAAAACCAGGCGGGCACATCGGGCTGCAGGGGCGCAGAAGGCTGCATGGGCTGGTTTGAGAGCCCTGCCCCATTCCGGTGGTGGCAATGAAGAAACGGCGGTGTGCTCCTGCACCGTGGCGGTGACCGGCGAAGCGGCGAAATTGGCGAGCATGGAAGTGGTGGTGACGAAGACCATCGACGTGGCGACGGCGACGGCAGCCACCATCTCGGAGGAGGCGAAGAAACAAGGACATGAGACCTCCACGCATTTTCTATTCTCATCGTTTGCCTGTTCTTCCTGTTCTTCTCCTACAGTTCTCCTTGTTGATCTCGAAATCACTCTCGCGGGAGAGCGTGCTGATAACGTGTTGGGACTAATCGAGAGGCAAGTCGAGAGAGACAACAATGAATCAAACTATAATATTTATTGATGGATGATGTACACTTATATACAAGGGAATCGTCGCATTGTAGGGATGTGATGGTTTGAGGAGGCGCCGCTCTAGGGAAGAGGCGTCATTCTAGGGAAGCAATTGTCGTGATGGTTCCCACGTTTGTGGAACCATCCATGAGATGGGGAGCGGGGATTTCCACTAATAATCGGCTGGTTATTTGATGGTAGCTAGAACTATGTCAGTATTTCCCTGGAGAGGGAGGGATGATGTAGCACAGCGACTGTAGGTTGTAAGTGCATCTAGTGACACCCCTAGTTGGTTTTGGAGTATTGATGACAAACCTGGTTGAGGGACTAATGTGTTTGTGAGAATTACAGGATAACACAGCTAGTAGTCCCTCATTGATTCGGTTTACCTACCGGAGATGACCCCTAAAAATGTATGAAGACATCGAAGACAAAAGTGGTATGTGAAGGTATTCACATTGAAGACTATGACAAGAGAAGACATCGCGTGAAGACTATGGAGCACGAAGACTTAGTTGTTTTGTTGTTTCCTTTTGTTCTTTGTTGAGTCATTGGAACCACCGTACTGTTAAGTGGGTTCCAAGTGAACCAGTCAGAATGACTGAAGTGATGCTTAACCAAAATACTATGTCTTCGAGCAAAGACAATGAGAGAAAATCTTATCCAGAGCTGGATAAGTCAGCTTTGCTTGTAGCTCAAGTAAAGTTATCGTGTGTGTTTGAAATCTGACCGCTAGAACACGTGTCAGTTCCTTAGTGACCCAGGGTCATTTCAGAAAAATCAGGTCGGATTGCCTAGTGGCTATAAATAGCCCACCCCCTACACCATAAATTGGTTGGCTGCTCAGAGTTAGTGCACGGCTTTTGTCGTTTGAGAGCAACCCACCTCGAAGCCTTTGAGAGAGAAATCCTTGCGAGGACAAAGCCCTAAACACCCAGAGCCAAAGAGTGTTAGGCATCACTGAAGTCTTCCTGTCTGTGTGATCTGAAGACTTATTACACTTGAGGATTGTGAATCCTCCAGCCGATTAGGCGTCGCGTTCTGAGCATCCAAGAGTCATTGTGGATCGCCGGTGAATGAAGTCTGTGAAGGTTTGAAAGTCTACCTTAAAGACTTACCAGAGTGATTGGGTGAGGACTGGGTGTCCTTAGCTTAAGGGGAATAAGGTGAAGACACGGTCTTCTGAGTTAAATCTCGGCCTCCCTAACCAGTTGTCACAGCAACTGGAACTGGTCCAACAAATCATTGTCTTCAACAAGCAACTGGTTCTATCCTTCCCATCTCTTCACTTACAGTTGGTCCTTATGAAGTCATTGCCTATTTGCATAATCTATTTGTCTTCACTGTGTGACTGCTTATTCTGATTGGCTTCATACTGTCTTCCATCCTGATCCATACTGCCTAGCTGCTATTAGTCTTTGTGCTTTCACTTCATTGAATACTTGACTATGGCTTGCCTAGTGTAGTCTACCTTCCGTTGCATGTTAATAGGTTCATTTCTATCGATTGTCTTCGAAACTTCCATGTTTTGAAGACTTTCATAAAAATCGCCTATTCACCCCCCTCTAGTCGATAACTAGCACTTTCAATTGGTATCAAAGCAAGGTACTCCCTTGTTTTGTGTGATTCGGTTTAACCACCTGGAGTTTTAGCTATGTCGACTGCAGGGATAATCAAAGTCTCCGCTGGGTGCCCCATCTTTGATGGAACTGAATATCCCTACTGGAAGAATAAGATGCGCATGCATCTTGAAGCCATTGATGTCGACCTCTGGTATGTCGTCAAGAATGGCGTCCCCAAGGCTGGTGAAGGTGTCACCGCAGTTGATGTCAAGAAGTTCGTTCAACTGGATTCCACTGCCAAGAATATCATCTGTGGTCATCTGACCAAAGGACAGTATGGCCGTGTGAGTGCTCTGGAAACATCCAACCTAGTCTGGGACTGGCTCTCCAAGGTCAACGAAGGCGTCTCGACCTAGAGAGATCAAAGGATCGGTGTCCTTCACAACATCTTCAACCGCTTCAAGAGAAACAACAATGAGAATGTTCAGCTCACGTTTGATCGACTCACTGACATCAAAAATGAGCTTCAAGCTCTCGGCGCTACTGAGATCACCAAGCATGAAATCATCAAGACACTCCTGAGATCACTTGACAGCTCATTTGACACCCTAGCCCTGATGATTCAAGAACGCCCTGACTTCAAGACACTCTATTCGTCTGACATACTTGAAAGGCTCAACACACATGAGTTTCAGCTTTCTGAGAAAAGAGATATCTACGGTCCCAACTATGGCCGAACTCGGGCCTTGAAGGCAAAAGTTGTCTCCTCATCTGAAGAAGAATCTGACTGCAGTTCTGATGATCCTGAAGACATTGTAAAGGAGTTTGCTATGCTTGTGAAGAAGTTCCAAAAATTCACTAAGAAGAAAGGCTTCAAAAAGTCTTCACGATCAAGCTCAAGGAATGATGAAGCTTCTGCTCATGACTACAAGAAGAGAACATGCCACAAGTGCAATAAACCTAGTCGCTACATCTCTGAGTGTCCGCAGTGGGACAATGAGAACAAGAAGAAGAAGAAGAAGAAGAAGAAGAAGAAGAGCAAGGAATATGATTCTGACGACAAGAAGAAGAAGAAATACTCAAAATATTCTTCCAAGTCTTCCTCAAAGTCTTCATCACACAAGAAAAGTTCATCTAGCAAGGCCCGTGTGTTTGTTGGCAAGGAAATGGATTCAGAGGAGGAGTCTGCGTCTGAGGAGGCAGAGGTGGAGTTTGAGGAGGAGTCCGATTCTGGCGTTGCAAGTCTGGCTACAGCCTATGTTGCCAAGTCCATCTTCAACACTGAAGACAATGACTTCATCACGACACCGATGCTGATGACAAGGACAACTCCGCTCCCACCTACTGCTTCATGGCACGCGGTGCCAAGGTAAACTCACGCACCACTCACTATCAAACATCAAGTGAAGATGACTCTAATTTTGGTTCCAAACCCAGCTGCAAAAATTGCAACTGAACAACAGAAAGCTATGGAACATATTTAAAAACTGTTAGACAAAAGCGATGACCTGTTAGACGCTGAAATGACTCGATCTCAGTCCTTAATTAAAGACATAAAAAATCTTCATTTTAAGTATGAGGAACTTGAAAGTCGTCATGAAACGCTCTCAACAACTCATGAAAAGCTTTCCTATGATTATCTTCAAAGGAAGCAAGATCTTGAGAAATTGAGAGCGGCTCATGAAGATATTCAAAAGGAAAACGAGTCACTTCGCGCCAAACAGATCAGTCCCGCTCAGGAAGGATTTGAACCACCATGTCTTAAATGCATTGAGCGTGACAACTCTACTTCTATTGTTGGATGTTCTACTGTTGCTACTGTTGCAATATCTTCAACTGTTGATGTGGTAACTAACCCCTCTGCTGAGGATGCCACTGCTATTGCTGATGAAAATGCTAGGTTGAAGACATTGCTTGAAACGGGGATGTACAAAAGTCTCAAAGGGCATCAGACACTATGTGATGTCCTCAAAGGCAGATCCTGAACCGAAACCCTAGGAAAGAGGGTGCTGGGTTCGAAAGGAAAATGAATGCTGATGGCTCTTACTGGAAACGTGAGCAGTACCCCAAAACCACATGGGTTGCTGCAAAGGAACCTTCAATGGATCCAGTCACCCTATCTGGCTTCACTTGCACTAATCCTATTGTCATTGATGAATCCTTTGATGCAAACTATAAACTATTTAAGAATCAGAATGGTGAAGTGTTTGCCAGGTATATTGGTACTAACTACAGGAATGGGCCATCTGTGAAGAAAGTCTGGGTGCCGAAAAAGTGTCTGGAGAATCTTCCTGTGAATGTCGTCATGACACCACAAGTGAAGAAGACAAACCCCAGACCACAGGCTTCATATGGTCCAAAGGCTTCATAAAAACAGAGGACTCACCTGAGTCGCACTAACTCAAATGTTTTGCAGGGAAACCATACTCAGACCTATGAATATGAGCGTGTTTCATCAAACCGCCATGTTCATAAGACCCAAAACTACTCTGCTTATTCTTATGAGTACTATTGTCCACCTGCAAGACTATTTGCTAGGGCTCCAAAGCCAAAGTTCTCAGATGCTGCACTTAGACTCATTGCTTTGAAGCCACCCTTGAAGATGTGGGTGGCTAAGAAAGCTTAACTCTCTTTTGCAGGGAAGGGTCTCTAGCCGAAAATCAAATGCATCTGAAGCTATTGCTGGGGACCATAAACATCTTGTAGGGCGCAAGATCAAATGTCTAAATGGTCTTATTATGTATTTTGTTCCCGAGTCGCTTGCTACTTGCCCTATCAGTCCTAACCTCGATCTAAGCTTTCATAATTCACTTGCTCATCAAATGTTTATGCTTCACAATTCTCTTCGTGAAGCCTATCCCCCTAACTGCACTGTAGGGTATGAAACCAACTGCTTCAGAATGGATTATTAATAGTAGATGTACTAATCACATGACTGGCAAGCGAAGTCTTCTCATGGACTCAACTCTACGTCCATCTGACAAAAGTCACATCACATTTGCTGATACTGGTAAAAGCAAGGTATTGGGTCTAGGTAGAGTTGCAATCTCAAAGGATCAGCACATGGATAAAGTGATGCTTTTTGAATCCCTTGGTTTCAACTTAATGTCCATCTCAATGCTTTGCGATTTGAACATGATTGTGATATTTGGAAAATATCGTTGCCTAGTTCTAATGGAATCTGACAAGTCTCTAGTCTTTGAAGGGTATCGGAAAGATGATTTGTACATGGTAGATTTCTCAGCAGGACCACAGCTCGCCGTATGTCTTCTTGCAAAAGCTTCAGAATGCTGGCTCTGGCATCGGAGGCTAGGGCATGCTGGCATGAGGAACTGGCATACTCCTGCAAAGAAGAAGCACGTCATAGGCATCGAGGGCGTCAAGTTCAAGAAGGATCACTTATGCGGTGCCTGCGAAGCTGGAAAGATGACGAGGGCCAAGCATCCCTCGAAGACAATCATGACAACGACTCAACCCTTCGAACTGCTACACATGGACCTCTTCGTCCCTACTCACTACTCCACTCTTACTACTACTGCTTGTCTCTATGGCTTCGTCATTGTTGATGATTATTCAAGATATACATGGGTGCATATAATCCTCTACAAGACTGAAGTGCAGGATGTCTTCAGACGCTTCGCAAATCGATCCATGAACAACTATGGTGTCAAGATCAAGCACATCGGAAGCGACAATGGCACTGAATTCAAGAACACCGGCCTCGACACTTATCTCGATACATTGGGCATCACTCATGAGTTCTCAGCTTCGTACACGCCGCAGTAGAATGGCATCGTGGAACGCAAGAACAGAACACTTATTGAGATGTCTCGGACGATGCTCGATGAATACAAGACACCAAGAAAGTTCTGGCCTGAAGCTATTGATACTGCATGCCATGTCATCAACCATGTTTATCTTCACAAGCTTCTGAAAAAAACATCCTATGAACTCCTCACTGGTAAGAAGCCAAATGTCAGTTACTTCACAGTATTTAGTGCCAGGTGCTGGATCAAGGATCCACATCACACTTCAAAATTTGCACCGAAAGCACATGAAGGTTTTATGCTCGGTTACGGAAAGGACTCGCACTCCTATAGAGTCTTCAACCTCTTTCACTATAAAGTGGTTGAAACTGTGGATGTGCGGTTCGATGAGACTAATTGCTCGCAAAGAGAGCACCTGCCAAATGTGCTAGATGAAATTCCACCCAGTGGATCCATCAAGCTTATGGGAACTGGAGAAATCATACCGTCTGAAGTACAGCCTGAAGAGGAACTTATCATCTCTGCACCCAATCAACCTGAAGACAATGCTCAGCCTAAAGACAATCTTTCAAACAATGAAAATGATCAGCAAGAGCAAAATCTTCGTCCAGTTCATCCTCGTGTTGCAAATGAAGTACAAATTGAGAAGATAATTGATAGCATCAATGCGCCTGGTCCACTCACTCGTTCAAGAGCAACACAACTAGCAAATTTTTGTGGGCACTTTGCTTTCGTCTCAATATCTGAACCCAAGAAAGTTGCTGAAGCCTTCACGGAACCTGAATGGATTCAAGCTATGCAAGAAGAGCTTCAACAGTTTGAGCTAAATAATGTATGGGAACTGGTCAAGCGTCCTGATCCTCGTAAACACAATATCATAGGCACTAAATGGATATATCACAACAAACAAGATGAGCATGGCCAAGTTGTCAGAAACAAAGCTTGTCTCGTTGCTCAAGATACACTCAAATTGAAGGGATTGACTTCGATGAAACATTTGCTCCTGTGGCTAGGCTTGAAGCCATTCGCATATTTCTAGCCTATGCAAACCATCACAACATCCTGTTGTATCAAATGGATGTGAAGAGTGCATTCCTCAATGGCAAGATTGAAGAAGAAGTGTATGTTGCACCCGCCTGGCTTTGAAGATCCAAAACATCCTGACATGGTTTACAAGCTCAACAAGGCACTGTATGGCCTCAAACAAGCCCCTCGTGCTTGGTATGACACACTCAAGGACTTCCTAAAGAGCAAAGGCTTCAAACCTGGTTCCCTGGATCCCACACTCTTTACGGAGACATATGATGGTGAACTGTTTGTGTGCCAAATATATGTGGATGACATTATCTTCGGCTGCACTAATCAGAAATACAGTGATGAGTTTGGATACATGATGCAAGAGCAATATCAGATGTCCATGATGGGTGAGCTGAAGTTCTTCCTTGGTGTTCAAATACGACAGCAACGCAATGGCATCTTCATATCTCAAGAGAAATACCTCACAGATTGCCTGAAGAAGTTTGGAATGCAAGACTACAAAGGTTATACGACGCCAATGCCTACAAAGAGTCATCTAGATTCTCACGCCAATGGTAAAGAGTTCGATCAAAAGGTATACCACTCCATGATTGGTTCTTTGCTTTACTTATGTGCATCTAGGCCAGATATCATGCTTAGTGTTTGCATGTGTGCCCGATTCCAAGCGGCACCAAAGGAATCACATCACTTAGCTGTGAAGCGAATTCTTCGATATTTGGCTTACACCCCAACACTAGGATTATGGTATCCAAAGGGCTTAGAGTTTGATCTAGTTGGATTCTCGGATGCTGATTATGCTGGTGACAAGGTGGATCGCAAGTCTACATCATGCACATGTCACTTTCTGGGACGATCACTTGTGTGTTGGTCTTCAAAGAAGTAGAACTGTGTATCTCTCTCCACTGTTGAATCTGAATACATTGCTGCTGGATCTTGCTGCGCTCAGCTTCTATGGATGAAGCAAATGATGAGGACATCAATACAATTGTTACACCCACAGCCCCTGCTGCTATACATACTGGACCAATTACTAGAGCTCGTGCACGCCAACTAAATTACCAGGTACTTTCGTTTCTTGGTAATGATTCTAATGTTCATGAGAATATGATGCTGCCTAAATTGGATACATTTGTTTTGCTTACAAATGAAGGGCCTAGCTTGGAGAAGGATGAACATTGGAGCAAGAACAAGCATGAAGATGATGGCATGCGCAAGGGGAACAAGAACGGAGTTACAAGTGATGATTTCGGGACTTTGAAGCCACCATAATGGGTGCATGAAGCCTTGGACGAAATATACAAGATGCCACTTCATAAATTTCGTCCCGAGGCTATTTTAGGTGCTGCGTCACCTTATTATTGGGCCAGGCCCATGTAATTTCGAAATACATAAGTATAGGCTATTTTTAGAGTCCGTATGTGTGGGGAAACAAGAGATAGGGTTGATTTCGGACCCCTCCACCAAGGGCCACGAAATTCCCCCCCTCTTCCTCCATATATACAGCCCTTAGGGCATCGTTTAGACTTTGGGTTTTGTTTAGATTAAAAGTTCGCCATAGCTGCAACTTCGCGTACTTCGTTTGTGTTCAACGACCAGACAAAGGCGTCACAGAACCCCACCTTGATCAATAAAGCTTTCATCTTATATTCGCAATATCCAGATTGCAATCTTAGTTTCTTGCTTGTTCTTCGTTTGCTCGCAGGAAACAGACCCTCGTGGTCAGGTTGATCGTGCCCCGGCGTGGTCAATAACCTCTCGGAGTTGGTTTAGCGATTGCTAAGGCGCGACGTCCTCGCACGTTCGTAGTCGGATCGTCAAAGTCGACTTCCACCAAAGCGAAATCCACCATCTCATTGAAAGATGGGACACCTTTGCCTCTATCAGTTCATGAGAATATGATGCTGCCTAAATTGGATACATTTGTTTTGCTTACAAATGAAGGGCCTAGCTTGGAGAAGGATGAACATTGGAACAAGAACGGAGTTACAAGTGATGATTTCAGGACTTTGAAGCCACCATAATGTGTGCATGAAGCCTTGGACGAAATATACAAGATGCCACTTCATAAATTTCGTCCCGAGGCTATTTTAGGTGCTGCGTCACCTTATTATTGGGCCAGGCCCATGTAATTTCGAAATACATAAGTATAGGCTATTTTTAGAGTCCGTATGTGTGGGGAAACAAGAGATAGGGTTGATTTCGGACCCCTCCACCAAGGGCCACGAAATCCCCCCCCTTTTCCTCCATATATACAGCCCTTAGGGCATCGTTTAGACTTTGGGTTTTGTTTAGATTAAAAGTTCGCCATAGCTGCAACTTCGCGTACTTCGTTTGTGTTCAACGACCAGACAAAGGCGTCACAGAACCCCACCTTGATCAATAAAGCTTTCATCTTATATTCGCAATATCCAGATTGCAATCTCAGTTTCTTGCTTGTTCTTCGTTTGCTCGCAGGAAACAGACCCTCGTGGTCAGGTTGATCGTGCTCCGGCGTGGTCAATAACCTCTCGGAGTTGGTTTAGCGATTGCTAAGGCGCGACGTCCTCGCACGTTCGTAGTCGGATCGTCAAAGTCGACTTCCACCAAAGCGATATCCATCATCTCATCGAAAGACGGGACACCTTTGCCTCTATCAAGTGGTATCAGATTTCCAGGTTGCTCGGTGAGATTTTACAGTTTTTCGTAGTTTAGATCGAGTCTGTTCTTCATAACTACAGTCCACGAAAAAGCCACAAAAAAAAATTAGGGTTAGTTCATCATATCCGAACAAATCTGAGCCTTTGCATAATCTTTTTAGGGTTTTGCTTTGTTGAATTTGCGGTTGCATCGTCGGTCTAGTTGCTGGTCTTAGAGTCTAGTCTTTTAGAGTTTCGAGTTCTGGTCATAAGTTGTCACGCCGCCGCCGCACCATCATCATCGCCCCTGCCATCTACCACCACCGCTCCGAATTCGTATCCATATACCACCACCAATCCGT
Source organism: Triticum dicoccoides (assembly GCF_002162155.2). Classification (NCBI taxonomy): domain Eukaryota; kingdom Viridiplantae; phylum Streptophyta; class Magnoliopsida; order Poales; family Poaceae; genus Triticum; species Triticum dicoccoides. The sequence goes on along the minus strand of NC_041393.1, from coordinate 905,134 downwards.
GCCCATATACCACCACCGATCCATATCCATATACTACCACCGCTACCACCACCGCTGCCATATACCACCACCATATATCCACCACCAATCCGAGTTCCTTGCTTATTAGGTTTGTTTTCGGGATCCATCTAGATTCCGATTCGTGTTTCCTTGCCGGAGTAGATTCCGATTCGTGTTTCCTTGCCATATTCGTGTTTCCTCCGTTTAGGCCCAAAATTTTTCGAAAACGCATTTTTCGAAAAAATTTCTGGCTATCCTATTTTTAGGTGTTTCTGAGTGTTTTGAGACAGGTGCCATTATAGGAAGTTTTTTTGACCCGTTTCCAGTTTTTGGGTCCGGGCAGTCGAAAAAAAAAAAATTGGTCGAAAAAATTTCGTGCCCATCCTGTCAGTTTGAGCTAGGAAGAGTTTTGAGACACTCGCCATTATAGTAATTTTTCGCAAAAAAAAAGCAGCGCAAAAAAAAAGCGCAAAAAAAAAGAGCGAAAAAAAATTCAGAGTGTGCTTTTCCCTTGTTTACGTGCCGCGCCGTGATTTTGTTGGTGTTCTAGGCTCGCGTCTCTAGCACAGTCTAGCCTAGGACCAGCACAGTACCGTCGTTGAGCGTTTATTCAACTTTGCATCTCTGAATTGATTATTGCTGACCCTTTTTGCTACCATAGTATAAGCCTTCCCAGCTCCACATACATCTACGTCGTGCGTTTGACTCTCCCTGGTAATCGCTCTATCCAAGCTTTGAGAGTTGTGACTACAACGGTTGCAGATCACCGCCTGTTGCTGGGTAAGAACTGGTAAGAATTTGAGTTTTGCTTGACGGATTTGTGACACCCACCTCCACCACTTGTTCGTAGTCTGTAGGATCATATTCTTGTGTGTTTCTATTGCTGCTAACCATGCCAGGATCACAAGCCGATGAGATTGACTGGGAGAATTTATCGAACAAGGAGCTTCATGATAAGTTTCAGCAAATGATGACTGAACAGGTGCAAGATGTGCTGAACAATTTTGAAGAGGCCATGGAGAAGATCACTGGCCTTGAGAAGACGTTCGAAACAAAGCTCGATAACAGATTTAATGAATTGCTCGCGCGTCTTCCACCACCACCACCCGCTGCACCTAACGCACCTCTCCAACAACAACAACAACGACTACCTCTGATGAGGACATCAATACAATTGTTACACCCACAGCCCCTGCTGCTATACATACTGGACCAATTACTAGAGCTCGTGCACGGCAACTAAATTACCAGGTACTTTCGTTCCTTGGTAATGATTCTAATGTTCATGAGAATATGATGCTGCCTAAATTGGATACATTTGTTTTGCTTACCAATGAAGGGCCTAGCTTGGAGAAGGATGAACATTGGAGCAAGAACAAGCATGGAGATGATGGCATGCGCAAGGGGAACAAGAACGGAGTTACAAGTGATGATTTCAGGACTTTGAAGCCACCATAATGGGTGCATGAAGCCTTGGACGAAATATACAAGATGCCACTTCATAAATTTCGTCCCGAGGCTATTTTAGGTGCTGCGTCACCTTATTATTGGGCCAGGCCCATGTAATTTCGAAATACATAAGTATAGGCTATTTTTAGAGTCCGTATGTGTGGGGAAACAAGAGATAGGGTTGATTTCGGACTCCTCCACCAAGGGCCACAAAATTCCCCCCTCTTCCTCGCAGGAAACAGACCCTCGTGGTCAGGTTGATCACCTTCAAATTGGAATCACCTTCAAATTGGAATTCCCCCTCTCTTCCTCCATATATCCAATTGGAATCACCTTCAAATTCACCTAGATTTAGTTTTAGGCTGCCTTGGGACGTCCTCCCACCTCCTTGGCCGCCACCCCTTGCTCCTATATAAGTAGATCCATCTAGTAGCTTTTCCTTGGGATTTGTTTAGTCAAAAGTTAGCCACTGCAACTTCGTGTACTTCGTTTGTGTCCAACGACCAGACCAAGACCGCTTCCGGATCCCCACCGTTATCAATACCTCATATATATTTGCAATATTCAGATTGCTTTATCATATTCTTGCTCGTTCTTCGATTGCTTGCAGGAATAGACCTTCGTGGTCAGGCTGACCGTGCTTCCGGCAGCGTCAGTAACCTCAGGAGATTGGTTTAGCGATTGCTAAGGCGCAACGTCGTGCACGTTTGTAGTCGGATCGTCAAAGTCGTCTCCACCAAATCGATAGTTATCATCTCATCGAAAGATCGGGACACCCTCGCCTCTATAAAGTGGTATCAGAGTTCAGGTTGCTCGGTGAGAATTTCCAGTTTTTCCTAGATTAGATTTATTTTCTTACCTATTGTCCAAGAAAAAGCCACAAAACAAAAGTTAGATCTATTCATCCTTTGTCCTAGCCAGACTGAGCCTTTGCAATTTTCTTTTCATTGTTTGCATTATTGAATTATCGGTTGCATCGCCGTGTTGAGTTGCTGGTCTTAGTGTCTAGTTCCTTTAGAGTTTCGAGTTCTATTCACATTAGTCACGCAGCCGCTGCATCATTATCCCATCCGCTGTCCACCATCTCATCCACCAATTTCCACCACGTGCTACGCACTGTTTATTGTCAGAATCATAGTTGAGGTCACTCACATCTTCGCCTGATCGAATCTGCATCTTATCTAGTTTGTCTTGGAAAGAGGGAGAAAAAGAATATAAAGAAAAAAAAAGAGAAAAAAGGAAAGAAAAAAAAAGAAAAAGAGGGAGAAGAAAAAGAAAAAAAAAGTGTGAGAAAAAAAAAGAGAAGAAAAAAATTGAATCTATCTAGAATCAATCTCGTACCTGAATTCGGATTGGAATCTGTTTTGCGCACTGTTCAGTAAAACAGGTCTATCTTCCTCATACGAAGTCCGTTTTGGCTCCGTGAGTACTCAAATTGAAGATAGCGACGAGCCGCATCTAAATAGTTGCAGAAGCTAGTTCAATATTTGACACCTCAAAATCGGTTTCTAAATAGGTCTTTTTGCCCTCCGAAGTTCGTGAACACAACTTTTTCCAATTTTTCAGGCCAGTTTTAGGATTCTTTGACTCCTCATATCAACTCGGAATTGAGTGATTCTTTTTGCATTGGAAAGCTTGAGTTAGTAGCATTCTTTGAAAGAATTTATCAGAAAATTGTCTCAAACTTTTCAAAGAGGAAAGTTGGAGAGAGAGTTGTTGTATATCCTGCTTGGCAGTTGTTTTTCATCATTATCTTCATTGCCGTTGTGATCTTCACTTATATCTTGCTGTCAAGAGCTACTTAGTATCCTTCATTGATGCTAGTTGTGCTACACCGTGACCTCATTACTGTTCTAGGCTCGCATCTCTAGTCCGGTCTAGCCTAGGACCAGCATAGTACCGTCGTTGAGCGTTTATTCAACATTGCATCTTTGAATTGATTATTGCTAATCTTTTGCTACCATATATAGCCAACCCAGCTCCACATATTTCTACACCGTGTATACGTACGCTCCCCTGGCAATCGCTTTACTCAATATTCGGAGTTACTTGACACCGCTGGTTGCCGATCACCGCCTGCTGCATGGTAAGAACTTGTAAGACATTGATATTTGCTTTACTGTGAGCGTTTTACCACCACATCCTAGTAGTTATAGGAACATTATTTTTGGGTTTTGTTTCTTGTTCTACTAATCATGACAGGATCCAGAGTCAATTCATGGGCTTTGTCGATCGCGGGAGACGTGCCACCACCTTTGCAAATACCACAACCGTCACGAGAGGTGCACAAACATCCAAATGCACATGATCAGGTTAATGTATCTATACCACCATTTAATGGTCGTTTTAAACCTGCTTTATTTATTGAATGGGAGTTCGACATAAAAAATATATTTGCTTCCCATAATTTCGATGAACATAAAAAGGTTAAGGTTGCGGTTGGTTCTTTCACTGGTTATGCTTTGGTTTGGTGGAGTGAATATTGTCGGTTACACCCTGATTATATACCTACTACTTGGGATGATTTGAAACTTGCCGTGCGACATACTTTCGTCCCTGCTTATTATACTCGTGACATGATTAAGAAGTTGCAACACTTAAAACAAGGTAGTGAAACTGTAACAAAATATTATGATGATTTACAAACTACCTTGTTGCATTCCTCTTTAGAAGAAAGTGAAGATGATTTTATGGATAGATTTTGGGGAGGATTAAACCGTGATATTCAAGAGATACTAATTCATGAAGAGTGTTATCCTATGGACCATTTGTTTCATCTTGCTTGCAAAGCTGAACAGGAAATAAAACGACGTGTTGGCCACGAGGAGAACAAGCGCACGGTGCACATTCCAAGAGTTGATATGATTGTTCCTTCAACTACTAGGCATACTATGACAACCACATCCGTTGTTTTCAGGACTACATCACCTCCACCATGTGACACATCGCCCCCGAGAGTGGCTACATCATCTGAGTTGATCATAAGAGGTAATGACAAAGGTACTGATCTTCCATCTCTACATGAGAATGATGAATGCCTTGTCAATTTGAATGCACCATCTGATGAGCTACCCAGTACTTTGATCACACCACCTATTTTAGAGGACTACGTTGATAATTTGACTTTGCCATGTGATCAAACAACTGAAATACCAACAATTTGGAGTGCACCCATTGAATTAACTATTGATGCAAAAGAACCAATGTTTAATCATTTTGATATGACCTCTAATCTTGGTGATGATTCTGTGTTGAATGACTTATTGCATGTTTGTTTATTTAAGCATGTTGTAGCATGTAAATTTGATGCAAGTAAGGTTTATCCACCAATGTTGGGATGGTTTAATGATGAACATTGTCAATCTTTTGAAATGAATAAGAGCTTCACTTATATGTGCAAACTGAGTTGCAATGTTTTCATGCCTTCTACTTCTTGTGCTAATTTTTTGGCTTTAGATTTTATGAACTATGCAAGTTACTCATCTATTCATGTGTCATATATGCAAAAATCAAGGGAAGTAAAAATGGATGACATATACATATACAACATGTACACCTTGTCTCTTTTGTTAGCCACATTTCAGATTAAGCAACGCCGAGGACGGCTTTATTTTCAAGAAGGGGAGGATGATGAGGACATGACTACCTTGGATATGACCAAAAATATTGCATATATGCATATTTGTTAGGTGATTTCTAATGCAAACTATTCAATAATCTATTTATGTTATCCAGAACAAAAATACTTCACACACTTTTGTGTTTTGTCTAATTGCAGGTGTATGGGACATTTGTACAATCCACATATGAAGATAAGGAAGAAAGAGATGTTTATTTGCTGTCCAAAAAGTTCTCTCACGTTACTTTTGGCCCAAGAGAAGATAGAGTCCAAGTCTCTCACGTTTTGGATTCAGATTCGGACTGCACAGACATACCTGACTCAAAACGCACACAAGTTTTTCATACGGACTCCGAATTGGGTGATTCTTTTTTTGTTGGAAACTAGATTTCGTGCACTTTCCAACCCAATTGGAATCACCTTCAAATTCGTCCGGAGCATTGAGTTGTGGACGAAACAATCTGATGCTGCAGCAGAATCCGAGTCAAACTACAAGTCCAAAGGTGTTACATCACCTCCACTTGGGCCCATTGGCCTTGTACGACCTAGATTTAGTTTTAGGCTGCCTTGGGACGTCCTCCCACCTCCTTGGCCGCCACCCCTTGCTCCTATATAAGTAGATCCATCTAGTAGCTTTTCCTTGGGATTTGTTTAGTTAAAAGTTAGCCACTGCAACTTCGTGTACTTCGTTTGTGTCCAACGACCAGACCAAGACCGCTTCCGGATCCCCACCGTTATCAATACCTCATATATATTTGCAATATTCAGATTGCTTTATCATATTCTTGCTCGTTCTTCGATTGCTTGCAGGAATAGACCTTCGTGGTCAGGCTGACCGTGCTTCCGGCAGCGTCAGTAACCTCAGGAGATTGGTTTAGCGATTGCTAAGGCACAACGTCGTGCACGTTTGTAGTCGGATCGTCAAAGTCGTCTCCACCAAATCGATAGTTATCATCTCATCGAAAGATCGGGACACCCTCGCCTCTATCACATTCCACATCAAAAATTATCTTTTTTATCATTTACCTACTCGAGGACGAGAAAGAATTAAGCTTGGGGCTGCTGATACGTCTCTGCCGTATCTATAATTTGTTATTGTTCCATGCCAATATTATACAACTTTTACATATTTTTGGCAACAATTTATATGATTTATTTGACTAACATACTGATCAAGTGCCCAGTGCTAGTTCCTGTTTGTTGCATGTTTTTTCTTTTGCAGAATAACCATATCAAACGAAAAATTTACGAGAATTATTTTTGGAATATATGTGATTTTTGGGAGGTGGAATCAATGCAAACGGAGGCCCATGGCCACCACTACCCACTAGGGCGCGCCTGCCCCCTGGCGCGCGGTGGTGGCTTGTGGGCAACCCATAAGTCAGTTGGGGCTCTTCTTTTGGAGCATGAAAGATAATTTATGGGGGGAAATCATGTAAAAATTTCAGAGCAATTGGAGTAACAGATCTTCAGGAATTTAAGAAACGGTGAAGGGCCAGAAAATGGGAACGCGAAACATAGAGAACATAAAGATTTCCTATCTCGGAGGGGCTCTCGCCCTTCGCCTCCATGGAGGGAGGAGGCCATGAAAGAAGGAGGAAGGGGGCTATCTCTCCCTCTCTCCCGGTGGCGCCGGAATGCCGCCGGGGCAAGGATCGGGATGTCGATATACATCTGATGAGGACATCAATACCATTGTTACACCCACAGCCCCTGCTGCTATACATACTGGACCAATTACTAGAGCTCGTGCACGCCAATTAAATTATCAGGTCCTTTCGTTTCTTGGTACTGATTCTAATGTTCATGAGAATATGATGCTGCCTAAATTGGATACATTAGTTTTGCTTACAAATGAAGGGCCTGGCACGAATAAGAGGGATGAACACTGGAGCAAGACCAAGCATGGAGATGATGGCATGTACAAGGGGATCAAGAACGGAGTTACAAGTGATGATTTCAGGACTTTGAAGCCACCATAAGGAGTGCATGAAGCCTTGGACGAAATATACAAGATGTGATGCAAAGCATCCCACGATCATCCCCATGGATGCACCTACACCTCCAACGACACCACTTGAACAAATGATAAGAGCCCGAGCGAAGGCTATCGAAGATAAGGTCAACTCACTCTTCTCCGAACTACCACTTTCTATGCATGAGACTTGGCTACTACCTCAAGCGGAAACCCTATGTGTGATTAAGTGCTTGGAGGAAAATCACGGATCATGATAGAGGCGGAGGTGTCCCGTCTTTCGATGAGATGGTGGATTTCGCTTTGGTGGAAGTCGACTTTGACGATCCGACTACGAACGTGCGAGGACGTCGCGCCTTAGCAATCGCTAAACCAACTCCGAGAGGTTATTGACCACGCTGGAGCACGATCAACCTGACCACGAGGGTCTGTTTCCTGCGAGCAAACGAAGAACAAGCAAGAAACTAAGATTGCAATCTGGATATTGCGAATATAAGATGAAAGCTTTATTGATCAAGGTGGGGTTCTGTGACGCCTTTGTCTGGTCGTTGAACACAAACGAAGTACGTGAAGTTGCAGCTATGGCGAACTTTTAATCTAAACAAAACCCAAGGAAAAGCTACTAGATGGATCTACTTATATAGGAGCAAGGGGTGGCGGCCAAGGAGGTGGGAGGACGTCCCAAGGCAGCCTAAAACTAAATCTAGGTCGTACAAGGCCAATGGGCCCAAGTGGAGGTGATGTAACACCTTTGGACTTGTAGTTTGACTCGGATTCTGCTGCAGCATCAGATTGTTTCGTCCACAACTCAACGCTCCAGACGAATTTGAAGGTGATTCCAATTGGGTTGGAAAGTGCACAAAATCTAGTTTCCAACAAAAAAAGAATCACCCAATTCGGAGTCCGTATGAAAAACTTATGTGCGTTTTGAGTCAGGTGTGTCTGTGCAGTCCGAATCTGAATCCAGAACATGAGAGACTTGGACTCTATCTTCTCTTGGGCCAAAAGTGACGTGAGAGAACTTTTTGGACAGCAAATAAACATCTCTTTCTTCCTTATCTTCATATGTGGATTGTACAAATGTCCCATACACCTGCAATTAGACAAAACACAAAAGTGTGTGAAGTATTTTTGTTCTGGATAACATAAATAGATTATTGAATAGTTTGCACTAGAAATCACCTGACAAATATGCATATATGCAATATTTTTGGTCATATCCAAGGTAGTCATGTCCTCATCATCCTCCCCTTCTTGAAAATAAAGCCGTCCTCGGCGTTGCTTAATCTGAAATGTGGCTAACAAAAGAGACAAGGTGTACATGTTGTATATGTATATGTCATGCATTTTTACTTCCCTTGATTTTTGCATATATGACACATGAATAGATGAGTAACTTGCATAGTTCATAAAATCTAAAGCCAAAAAATTAGCACAAGAAGTAGAAGGCATGAAAATATTGCAACTCAGTTTGCACATATAAGTGAAGCTCTTATTCATTTCAAAAGATTGACAATGTTCATCATTAAACCATCCCAACATTGGTGAATAAACCTTACTTGCATCAAATTTACATGCTACAACATGCTTAAATAAGAAAACAAGCAATAAGTCATTCAATACAGAATCATCACCAAGATTAGAGGTCATATCAAAATGATTAAACATTGGTTCTTTTGCATCAATAGTTAATTCAATGGGTGCACTCAAAATTGTTGGTATTTCAGTTGTTTGATCACATGGCAAAGTCAAATTATCAACGTAGTCCTCTAAAATAGGTGGTGTGATTAAAGTAGTGGGTAGCTCATCAGATGGTGCATTCAAATTGACAAGGCATTCATCATTCTCATGTAGAGATGGAAGATCAGTACCTTTGTCATTACCTCTTATGATCAACTCAGATGATGTAGCCACTCTCGGGGGCGATGTGTCACATGGTGGAGGTGATGTAGTCCTGACAACAATGGATGTGGTTGTCATAGTATGCCTAGTAGTTGAAGGAACAATCATATCAACTCTTGGAATGTGCACCGTGCGCTTGTTCTCCTCGTGGCCAACACGTCGTTTTATTTCCTGTTCAGCTTTGCAAGCAAGATGAAACAAATGGTCCATAGGATAACACTCTTCATGAATTAGTATCTCTTGAATATCACGGTTTAATCCTCCCCAAAATCTATCCATAAAATCATCTTCACTTTCTTCTAAAGAGGAATGCAACAAGGTATTTTGTAAATCATCATAATATTTTGTTACAGTTTCACTACCTTGTTTTAAGTGTTGCAACTTCTTAATCATGTCACGAGTATAATAAGCAGGGACGAAAGTATGTCGCATGGCAAGTTTCAAATCATCCCAAGTAGTAGGTATATAATCAGGGTGTAACTGACAATATTCACTCCACCAAACCAAAGCATAACCAGTGAAAGAACCAACCGCAACCTTAACCTTTTTATGTTCATCGAAATTATGGGAAGCAAATATATTTTTTATGTCGAACTCCCATTCAATATATAAAGCAGGTTTAAAACGGCCATTAAATGGTGGTATAGATACATTAACCTGATCATGTGCATTTGGATGTTTGTGCACCTCTCGTGACGGTTGTGGTATTTGCAAAGGTGGTGGCACGTCTCCCGCGATCGACAAAGCCCATGAATTGACTCTGGATCCTGTCATGATTAGTAGAACAAGAAACAAAACCCAAAAATAATGTTCCTATAACTACTAGGATGTGGTGGTAAAACGCTCACAGTAAAGCAAATATCAATGTCTTACAAGTTCTTACCATGCAGCAGGCGGTGATCGGCAACCAGCGGTGTCAAGTAACTCCGAATAAGGAGTAAAGCGATTGCCAGGGGAGCGTACGTATACACGGTGTAGAAATATGTGGAGCTGGGTTGGCTATATATGGTAGCAAAAGATTAGCAATAATCAATTCAAAGATGCAATGTTGAATAAACGCTCAACGACGGTACTGTGCTGGTCCTAGGCTAGACCGGACTAGAGACGCGAGCCTAGAACACTAATGAGGTCACGTCGTAGCACAACTAGCATCAATGAAGGATACTAAGTAGCTCTGGACAGCAAGATATAAGTGAAGATCACAACGGCAGTAAAGATAATGAGGTGAAACAACAGCCAAGCAGGATATATCAACAACTTTGTCTCCAACTTTCCTCTGAAAAAGTTTGTGCCGATTTTTTGTTTTTTTTCTCTCTCTTTTTTTTCCTCACACTTTTTTTTCTTTCTCTCCTTTTTTTCTCTCTGACTTTTTTTCTCCTTTTTTTTCTCTTTTTTTTCTCTCTTTTTTTCTCCCTCTTTCCAAAACAAACTAGATAAGATGCAGATTGGATCAAGTGAAGATGTGAACGATCTCAACTATTATTATGACAATGAATGGTGGGTAGCACGTGGTGGAAATTGATGGATGGGTGGTGGACAGTGGAAGAGATAATGATGCAGCGGTGGCGTGACTAATGTGAACAGAACTCGAAACTCTAAACGAACTAGACACTAAGACCAGCAACTCGACACGACGATGCAACCGATAATTCAACTATGCAAGCAATGAAAAGAAAATTGCAAAGACTCAGACTGGCTTGGACCAAGGATGAATAGATCTAACTCTTTTTTGTGGCTTTTTCTTGGACAATAGGTAAGAAAATAAATCTAATCTAGGAAAACTGGAAATTCTCACCGAGCAACCTGAAAACTGATACCACTTGATAGAGGCGGGGTGTCCCGATCTTTCGATGAGATGATAACTATCGATTTGGTGGAGACGACTTTGACGATCCGACTACAAACGTGCACGACGTTGCGCCTTAGCAATCGCTAAACCAACTCCGAGAGGTTATTGACCACGCTGGAGCACAATCAACCTGACCACGAAGGTCTATTCCTGCAAGCAATCGAAGAACAAGCAAGAATATGATAAAAGCAATCTGAATATTGCGAGTATATATGAAGTATTGATAAAGGTGGGGATCCGGAAGCGGTCTTGGTCTGGTCGTTGGACACAAACGAAGTACACGAAGTTGCAATGGCTAACTTTTAACTAAACAAATCCCAAGGAAAAAGCTACTAGATGGATCTACTTATATAGGAGCAAGGGGTGGCGGCCAAGGAGGTGGGAGGACGTCCCAAGGCAGCCTAAAACTAACCCTAGGTCGTACAAGGCTGATGGGCCCAAGTGGAGGTGATGTAACACCTTTGGACTTGTAGTTTGACTCGGATTCTGCTGCAGCATCAGATTGTTTCGTCCACAACTCAACGCTCCGGACGAAGTTGAAGGTGATTCCAATTGGGTTGGAAAGTGCACGAAATCTAGTTTCCAAGAAAAAAAGAATCACCCAATTCGGAGTCCGTATGAAAAACTTGTGTGCGTTTTGAGTCAGGTATGTCTGTGCAGTCCGAATCTGAATCCAGAACGTGAGAGACTTGGACTCTATCTTCTCTTGGGCCAAAAGTGACGTGAGAGAACTTTTTGGACAGCAAATAAACATCTCTTTCTTCCTTATCTTCATATGTGGATTGTACAAATGTCCCATACACCTGCAATTAGACAAAACACAAAAGTGTGTGAAGTATTTTTGTTCTGGATAACATAAATAGATTATTGAATAGTTTGCACTAGAAATCACCTGACAAATATGCATATATGCAATATTTTTGGTCATATCCAAGGTAGTCATGTCCCCATCATCCTCCCCTTCTTGAAAATAAAGCCGTCCTCGGCGTTGCTTAATCTGAAATGTGGCTAACAAAAGAGACAAGGTGTACATGTTGTATATGTATATGTCATCCATTTTTACTTCCCTTGATTTTTGCATATATGACACATGAATAGATGAGTAACTTGCATAGTTCATAAAATCTAAAGCCAAAAAATTAGCACAAGAAGTAGAAGGCATGAAAATATTGCAACTCAGTTTGCACATATAAGTGAAGCTCTTATTCATTTCAAAAGATTGACAATGTTCATCATTAAACCATCCCAACATTGGTGAATAAACCTTACTTGCATCAAATTTATATGCTACAACATGCTTAAATAAGCAAACATGCAATAAGTCATTCAACACAGAATCATCACCAAGATTAGAGGTCATATCAAAATGATTAATCATTGGTTCTTTTGCATCAATAGTTAATTCAATGGGTGCACTCAAAATTGTTGGTATTTTAGTTGTTTGATCACATGGCAAAGTCAAATTATCAACGTAGTCCTCTAAAATAGGTGGTGTGATCAAAGTAGTGGGTAGCTCATCAGATGGTGCATTCAAATTGATAAGGCATTCATCATTCTCATGTAGACATGGAAGATCAGTACCTTAGTCATTACCTCTTATGATCAACTCAGATAATGTAGCCACTCTCGGGGGCGATGTGTCACATGGTGGAGGTGATGTAGTCCTGACAACAACGGATGTGGTTGTCATAGTATGCCTAGTAGTTGAAGGAACAATCATATCAACTCTTGAAATGTGCACCGTGCGCTTGTTCTCCTCGTGGCCAACACGTCGTTTTATTTCCTGTTCAGCTTTGCAAGCAAGATGAAACAAATGGTCCATAGGATAACACTCTTCATGAATTAGTATCTCTTGAATATCACGGTTTAATCCTCCCAAAAATCTATCCATAAAATCATCTTCACTTTCTTCTAAAGAGGAATGCAACAAGGTAGTTTGTAAATCATCATAATATTTTGTTACAGTTTCACCACCTTGTTTTAAGTGTTGCAACTTCTTAATCATGTCACGAGTATAATAAGCAGGGACGAAAGTATGTCGCATGGCAAGTTTCAAATCATCCCAAGTAGTAGGTATATAATCAGGGTGTAACCGACAATATTCACTCCACCAAACCAAAGCATAACCAGTGAAAGAACCAACCGCAACCTTAACCTTTTTATGTTCATCGAAATTATGGGAAGCAAATATATTTTTTATGTCGAACTCCCATTCAATATATAAAGCAGGTTTAAAACGGCCATTAAATGGTGGTATAGATACATTAACCTGATCATGTGCATTTGGATGTTTGTGCACCTCTCGTGACGGTTGTGGTATTTGCAAAGGTGGTGGCACGTCTCCCGCGATCGACAAAGCCCATGAATTGACTCTGGATCCTGTCATGATTAGTAGAACAAGAAGCAAAACCCAAAAATAATGTTCCTATAACTACTAGGATGTGGTGGTAAAACGCTCACAGTAAAGCAAATATCAATGTCTTACAAGTTCTTACCATGCAGCAGGTGGTGATCGGCAACCAGCGGTGTCAAGTAACTCCGAATATTGAGTAAAGCGATTGCCAGGGGAGCGTACGTATACACGGTGTAGAAATATGTGGAGCTGGGTTGGCTATATATGGTAGCAAAAGATTAGCAATAATCAATTCAAAGATGCAATGTTGAATAAACGCACAATGACGGTACTTTGCTGGTCCTAGGCTAGACCGGACTAGAGACGCGAGCCTAGAACACTAATGAGGTCACGGCGTAGCACAACTAGCATCAATGAAGGATACTAAGTAGCTCTTGACAGCAAGATATAAGTGAAGATCACAACAGCAGTGAAGATAATGAGGTGAAACAACAGCCAAGCAGGATATATCAACAACTTTGTCTCCAACTTTCCTCTGAAAAAGTTTGTGCCGATTTTTTTGTTTTTTTTTCTTCTCTCTTTTTTTTTCCTCACACTTTTTTTTCTTTCTCTCCTTTTTTTTCTCTGACTTTTTTTTCCTTTTTTTTCTCTCGTTTTTTCTCTCTCTTTTTTTCTCCCTCTTTCCAAAACAAACTAGATAAGATGCAGATTGGATCAAGTGAAGATGTGAACGATCTCAACTATTATTATGACAATGAATGGTGGGTAGCACGTGGTGGAAATTGATGGATGGGTGGTGGACAGCGGAAGAGATAATGATGCAGCGGTGGCGTGACTAATGTGAACAGAACTCGAAACTCTAAACGAACTAGACACTAAGACCAGCAACTCGACACGGTGATGCAATGGATAATTCAACTATGCAATCAATGAAAAGAAAATTGCAAAGGCTCAGACTGGCTTGGACCAAGGATGAATAGATCTAACTCTTTTTTGTGGCTTTTTCTTGGACAATAGGTAAGAAAGTAAATCTAATCTAGGAAAACTGGAAATTCTCACCGAGCAACCTGAAAACTGATAGCACTTGATAGAGGCGGAGGTGTCCCGTCTTTCGACGAGATGGTGGATTTCGCTTTGGTGGAAGTCGACTTTGACGATCCGACTACGAACGTGCGAGGACGTCGCGCCTTAGCAATCGCTAAACCAACTCCGAGAGGTTATTGACCACGCTGGAGCACGATCAACCTGACCACGAGGGTCTGTTTCCTGCGAGCAAACGAAGAACAAGCAAGAAACTAAGATTGCAATCTGGATATTGCGAATATAAGATGAAAGCTTTATTGATCAAGGTGGGGTTCTGTGACGCCTTTGTCTGGTCGTTGAACACAAACGAAGTACGTGAAGTTGCAGCTATGGCGAACTTTTAATCTAAACAAAACCCAAGGAAAAGCTACTAGATGGATCTACTTATATAGGAGCAAGGGGTGGCGGCCAAGGAGGTGGGAGGACGTCCCAAGGCAGCCTAAAACTAAATCTAGGTCGTACAAGGCCAATGGGCCCAAGTGGAGGTGATGTAACACCTTTGGACTTGTAGTTTGACTCGGATTCTGCTGCAGCATCAGATTGTTTCGTCCACAACTCAACGCTCCAGACGAATTTGAAGGTGATTCCAATTGGGTTGGAAAGTGCACAAAATCTAGTTTCCAACAAAAAACGAATCACCCAATTCGGAGTCCGTATGAAAAACTTGTGTGCGTTTTGAGTCAGGTGTGTCTGTGCAGTCCGAATCTGAATCCAGAACATGAGAGACTTGGACTCTATCTTCTCTTGGGCCAAAAGTGACGTGAGAGAACTTTTTGGACAGCAAATAAACATCTCTTTCTTCCTTATCTTCATATGTGGATTGTACAAATGTCCCATACACCTGCAATTAGACAAAACACAAAAGTGTGTGAAGTATTTTTGTTCTGGATAACATAAATAGATTATTGAATAGTTTGCACTAGAAATCACCTGACAAATATGCATATATGCAATATTTTTGGTCATATCCAAGGTAGTCATGTCCTCATCAGATCAACTACACTCAACGGACAAGACAGTGAGGACGACAAGCTCAATGGACAAGAAGAAGGACTGCTCGAAACTCACAGGCTCAGGACGACCGGCGAGCTACGGACGTCCGACGACCTCCAGGCATCAGACGACCGGCCTTCTCCGGCCGACCGTGATGAGGACATCAATACCATTGTTACACCCACAGCCCCTACTGCTACATATACGGGACCAATTACTAGAGCTCGCGCACGCCAACTAAATTATCAGGTACTTTCGTTTCTTGGTAATGATTCTAATGTTCATGAGAATATGATGCTGCCTAAATTGGATACATTTGTTTTGCTTACAAATGAAGGTCCTAGCTTGGAAAAGGATGAACATTGGAGCAAGAACAAGCATGGAGATGATGCCATGCGCAAGGGGAACAAGAATGGAGTTACAAGTGATGATTTCAGGACTTTGAAGCCACCATAATGGGTGCATGAAGCCTTGGACGAAATATACAAGATGCCACTTCATAAATTTCGTCCCGAGGCTATTATAGGTGCTGCGTCACCTTTTTATTGGGCCAGGCCCATGTAATTTCGAAATACATAAGTATAGGCTATTTTTAGAGTCCGTATGTGTGGGGAAACAAGAGATAGGGTTGATTTCGGACCCCTCCACCAAGGGCCA
The DNA here is from genome assembly GCF_002162155.2 of Triticum dicoccoides. Lineage (NCBI taxonomy): Eukaryota > Viridiplantae > Streptophyta > Magnoliopsida > Poales > Poaceae > Triticum > Triticum dicoccoides. The sequence goes on along the minus strand of NC_041393.1, from coordinate 889,254 downwards.
CGAAATTCCCCCTCTCTTCCTCCATATATACAGCCCTTAGGGCACCTTTTAGACTTTGGGTTTTGTTTAGATTAAAAGTTCGCCATAGCTGCAACTTCGCGTACTTCGTTTGTGTTCAACGACCAGACAAAGGCGTCACAGAACCCCACCTTGATCAATAAAGCTTTCATCTTATATTCGCAATATCCAGATTGCAATATTAGTTTCTTGCTTGTTCTTCGTTTGCTCGCAGGAAACAGACCCTCGTGGTCAGGTTGATCGTGCTCCGGCGTGGTCAATAACCTCTCGGAGTTGGTTTAGCGATTGCTAGGCGCGACGTCCTCGCACGTTCGTAGTCGGATCGTCAAAGTCGACTTCCACGAAAGCGATATCCATCATCTCATCGAAAGACGGGACACCTTTGCCTCTATCAAGTGGTATCAGATTTCCAGGTTGCTCGGTGAGATTTTACAGTTTTTCGTAGTTTAGATCGAGTCTGTTCTTCATACCTATAGTCCACGAAAAAGCCAAAAAAAATTATGGTTAGTTCATCCCATCCGAACCAATCTGAGCCTTGCATAATATTTTCTGTATTTGCTTTGTTGAATTTGCGGTTGCATCGTGGTGTCCAGTTGCTGGTCTTAGCGTCTAGTCTTTTAGAGTTTCGAGTTCTGTTCACAAGTTGTCACGTCGCCGCTGCCATATATCACCACCGCATCATCATCGTCGCTGTTGCCATATACCACCACCACATATTCACCGCCAATCCGAATCCATATACGCCACCACATATCCACCGCCATCACGCCAATCCGAGTTCACCTGCAACATATATCCGCCACCTGTCCGTGTTCCACCAGATTCATCTCCGCCACCAGTCCGAGTTCCATCAGATTCATCTCCGCCACCAGTCCTAGTCCGAGTCTAGTAATTGTTGCATTGTTCTCGATTTCCAGATCACGCGATACTCCAAGTCGTGACAGAGAAGGACTCCCCAACTTCCGAGCCATCCGCAGAAGAAAAATAGTTCCAATTTCAAAAAAAAACCTAGTCTGGAAAATTCTGGCTAGGCAGTTTTTAGACCATTTGTAGACTTTTTCGAAAAAAAATTTGTTACGGAGCAAAAAAAAAAGAGGAAAAAAAGTGCAAAAAAAAGAGAAAAAAAAATTCAGAGTGTGCTCCTCCCTTGTTTACGTGCCGCGCCGTGATTTTGTTGGTGTTCTAGGCTCGCGTCTCTAGCACAGTCTAGCCTAGGACCAGCACAGTACCGTCGTTGAGCGTTTATTCAACTTTGCATCTCTGAATTGATTATTGCTGACCCTTTTTGCTACCATAGTATAAGCCTTCCCAGCTCCACATACATCTACGTCGTGCGTTTGACTCTCCCTGGTAATCGCTCTATCCAAGCTTTGAGAGTTTTGACTACAACGGTTGCCGATCATCGCCTGTTGCTGGGTAAGAACTGGTAAGAATTTGAGTTTTGCTTGACGGATTTGTGACACCCACCACCACCACTTGTTCGTAGTCTGTAGGATCATATTCTTGTGTGTTTCTATTGCTGCTAACCATGCCAGGATCACAAGCCAACGAGATTGACTGGGAGAATTTATCGAACAAGGAGCTTCATGATAAGTTTCAGCAAATGATGACTGAACAGGTGCAAGATGTGCTGAACAATTTTGAAGAGGCCATGGAGAAGATCACTGGCCTTGAGAAGACGTTCGAAACAAAGCTCGATAACAGATTTAATGAATTGCTCGCGCGTCTTCCACCACCACCACCCGCTGCACCTAACGCACCTCTCCAACAACAACAACGACTACCTCCACGTCGCGAAATAGACCTTCGTCGAGCGAGCCGTGTTCCTCTTGCGTTTGGCCAAACTGTTGGTGCTGCTGTTGATACTTCTGTGGCTCCTGCTACTGCTGTTGCTGGTACCCAGGAGGATGATGAGTATGCGGGCAATTATGAGGATGAGGTTGATCAAAATCAGATCTACGAGCAGCCACCAGCACCACCACCAGCAGGTCGACCTCAGGTATATATTCGTAATGGTAGGCCTGCACCACCACCTCAGGTACGAGATGATGTCCATATTCCTAAATTAAAATTGAATATTCCACCATTTGAGGGTAGATATGTTCCTGATATATATCTTACTTGGGAGTTAGAAACTGAACAACGATTTACATGTTTACAATATCCTGAGGAGAGACGAGTTGCTGCTGCTGTTTGTGCTTTCACTAGTTTTGCATGTGTATGGTGGTCTGAACATTGTAGATTGTATCCTATTCCAACTACTTGGGCTGCTTTGAAAACTGCTATGCGTACGCGTTGGGTTCCACCATATTATCAACGTGAATTGCTTCAAAAATTACAGCGCTTAAGACAAGGAAAAAATTCTGTAGAAGAATATTATCAGGAATTACAAACTGGCATGATTAGATGTGGTATTGTTGAGGAGAATGAAGCTATGCTTGCACGTTTTCTGGATGGATTAAATAGAGAGATTCAGACCATTCTAGACTATAAGGAGTATACTAATATCACTCGTTTATTCCATCTTGCTTGTAAAGCTGAACGTGAAGTGCAGGATCGACAAGCATTGGGGCGAACTAACTTTTCTGCAGGCCGACCTTCATCATGGACACCACGTGCATCTTCTACTTCAACTGCACCAGCACCTCCATCCGGTGCCACCTCCAACCGTGATACAAGAAAACAGGCACAACCACCATTATCTGCCAAGAGCGCACCTGCGGGGCCTGCACAGCGTTCTTCTTCTTCCATGGCATCAACAGGGCACACAAGTGATATTATTTGTCGTCGTTGTAAGGGAGGAGGTCATTATGCGAGGGAATGCAAATCTCCGCGTGTGATGATTGCTACCGCGGATGGTGGATATGAGTCTGCTAGTGACTATGATGAGGAGACTTTGGCTCTTATTACACGTGAAGAACATGGTGGAGATGATTCTGATCATGAGACGCAATACATGGCTCCTGAAGACGCTGACAGGTATGAATGTTTAGTTGCTCAACGTGTTTTGAGTGTGCAGATCACACAAGTTGAGCAAAATCAGAGGCACAATTTGTTCCATACCAAGGGAGTTGTGAAGGAACATTCTGTGCGCGTCATCATAGACGGAGGGAGCTGCAACAACTTGGCTAGCGTGGAGATGGTGGAGAAGCTTTCTCTCACCACAAGACCACATCCACATCCTTACTACATCCAATGGTTCAACAACAGCGGCAAGGTTAAGGTAACACGTACTGTTCGTGTGCATTTTAGTATCTCTACATATGCTGATTATGTTGATTGTGATGTGGTACCTATGCAAGCATGTTCCTTATTACTTGGTAGACCATGGCAATTTGATAAAAACTCTGTACACCATGGTAGAAACAATCACTATACTCTTGTTCATAAGGATAAAAATATTACTTTGCTTCCTATGACTCCTGATTCCATTTTGAAAGATGATATTAATAGAGCTAATAAAGCAAAACAGGAGAAGAATATGAGTGAAAATCAGATTGTGGCAAAAGAATTTGAGCAACAAATGAAGCCTACTAATAAACCATCTAGTGTTGCTTCTGAAATTAAATTGAAAAGTGCATGTTTATTTGCCACCAAATCTGATATTGATGAGCTAGATTTCAGCAAATCTGTTTGCTATGCTTTTGTGTGCAAAGAGGCATTATTTTCATTCGAGGACGTGCCTTCCTCTTTGCCTCCTGCTGTCACTAACATTTTGCAGGAGTTCGCTGACGTTTTTCCACAAGACGTGCCATCGGGATTACCGCCTATTCGAGGGACTGAGCATCAGATTGACTTAATTCCCGGTGCTTCACTGCCAAACCGTGCACCATACCGTACCAATCCAGAGGAGACGAAGGAGATTATGCGTCAAGTACAAGAGCTTCTCGACAAAGGTTATATACGCGAATCCCTTAGTCCTTGTGCTGTTCCTATTATTCTAGTGCCGAAAAAGGATGGTACATCACGTATGTGTGTTGATTGTAGAGGCATTAATAATATTACTATTCGTTATCGTCATCCTATTCCTAGGCTAGATGATATGCTTGATGAATTGAGTGGCTCTACAATATTCTCCAAAGTTGATTTGCGTAGCGGCTACCATCAAATTCGTATGAAATTGGGAGATGAATGGAAAGCAGCATTTAAAACTAAGTTTGGATTATATGAGTGGTTAGTCATGCCTTTTGGGTTAACTAATGCACCTAGTACTTTCATGAGATTAATGAATGAAGTTTTACGTGCTTTCATTGGACGATTTGTGGTAGTTTACTTTGATGACATATTGATTTATAGCAGATCTTTGGAAGAACATTTGGAACATTTACGTGCTGTTTTTATTGCTCTACGTGATGCATGTTTGTTTGGTAACCTTGGGAAGTGCACCTTTTGCACCGACCGAGTATCTTTTCTTGGCTATGTTGTTACTCCACAGGGAATTGAAGTTGATAAAGCCAAGATTGAAGCTATTGAGAGTTGGCCGCAGCCCAAAACGGTCACACAAGTGAGGAGTTTTCTTGGCCTCGCTGGATTCTATAGGCGTTTTGTGAGAGTATCAGCACCATTGCTGCACCTCTCAATGAGCTTACAAAGAAAGATGTGCCTTTTCTTTGGGGTACTGCACAGGAAGAAGCCTTCACGGTATTGAAAGATAAGTTGACACATGCTCCTTTACTCCAACTTCCTGATTTTAATAAGACTTTTGAGCTTGAATGTGATGCTAGTGGAATTGGATTAGGAGGTGTGTTATTACAAGATGGCAAACCTGTTGCATACTTTTCTGAAAAATTGAGTGGGCCTAGTCTGAATTATTCTACTTATGATAAAGAATTATATGCTCTTGTTCGGACTTTAGAAACATGGCAACATTATTTATGGCCCAAAGAATTTGTTATACATTCTGATCATGAATCTTTGAAACATATTAAAAGTCAAGCTAAACTGAATCGTAGACATGCTAAATGGGTTGAATTCATTGAGACTTTCCCTTATGTCATTAAACACAAGAAGGGAAAAGAAAATGTTATTGCTGATGCATTGTCTCGTCGCTATACTATGCTTTCACAACTTGACTTCAAAATATTTGGTTTGGAGACCATCAAAGATCAATATGTGCATGATGCTGATTTTAAAGATGTAATGCAGAATTGTAAAGAAGGAAGAATGTGGAACAAGTTTGTTGTTAACGATGGATTTGTGTTTCGTGCTAACAAGCTATGCATTCCAGCTAGCTCGGTTCGTCTTTGGTTGTTGTAGGAGGCGCATGGAGGAGGATTAATGGGACACTTTGGCGTGAAGAAGACGGAGGACGTACTTTCTACACATTTCTTTTGGCCAAAGATGAGACGGGATGTTGAGCGTTTTATTGCTCGCTGCACTACATGTCAAAAAGCTAAGTCACGACTCAATCCTCATGGTTTATATATGCCGTTACCTGTACCTAGTGTTCCTTGGGAGGATATATCTATGGACTTTGTTTTAGGTTTACCTCGAACAAAGAAGGGGAGGGATAGCATATTTGTTGTCGTGGATAGATTCTCGAAAATGGCACACTTTATACCATGTCATAAAAGCGATGATGCTGTTAATGTTGCTGATTTGTTCTTTCGTGAAATTATTCGCTTGCATGGTGTGCCAAATACTATTGTTTCAGATCGTGATACTAAATTTCTTAGCCACTTTTGGAGATGTTTATGGGCTAAGTTGGGGACTAAACTGCTTTTTAGTACTACTTGTCACCCCCGAACTGATGGACAAACTGAAGTAGTCAATAGAACGTTGTCTACTATGCTTAGGGCTGTTTTGAAGAATAATAAGAAAATGTGGGAGGAATGCTTGCCTCATATTGAATTTGCTTATAATCGTTCATTGCATTCTACTACTAAGATGTGCCCTTTTGAAGTTGTGTATGGTTTCCTACCTCGTGCACCTATTGATTTGTTGCCTCTTCCATCTTCGGAGAAGGTTAATTTTGATGCTAAACAACGTGCTGAATTGATTTTAAAAATGCATGAGTTAACTAAGGAAAACATTGAGTGTATGAATGCTAAATATAAACTTGCTGGAGATAAGGGTAGAAAACATGTTGTGTTTGCACCTGGAGATCTTGTTTGGTTACATTTGCGTAAGGATAGATTTCCTGATTTGCGCAAATCAAAGCTAATGCCACGTGCTGACGGTCCCTTTAAGGTGTTAGAGAAAATAAATGATAATGCATATAAACTTGAGCTGCCTGCAGATTTTGGGGTTAGTCCCACTTTTAACATTGCAGATTTGAAGCCTTATTTGGGTGAGGAAGATGAACTTCCGTCGAGGACGACTTCATTTCAAGAAGGGGAGTATGATGAGGACATCAATACAATTGTTACACCCACAGCCCCTGCTGCTATACATACTGGACCAATTAGTAGAGCTCGTGCACGCCAACTAAATTACCAGGTACTTTCGTTTCTTGGTAATGATTCTAATGTTCATGAGAATATGATGCTGCCTAAATTGGATACATTTGTTTTGCTTACAAATGAAGGGCCTAGCTTGGAGAAGGATGAACATTGGAACAAGAACGGAGTTACAAGTGATGATTTCAGGACTTTGAAGCCACCATAATGGGTGCATGAAGCCTTGGACGAAATATACAAGATGCCACTTCATAAATTTCGTCCCGAGGCTATTTTAGGTGCTGCGTCACCTTATTATTGGGCCAGGCCCATGTAATTTCGAAATACATAAGTATAGGCTATTTTTAGAGTCCGTATGTGTGGGGAAACAAGAGATAGGGTTGATTTCGGACCCCTCCACCAAGGGCCACGAAATTCCCCCCCTCTTCCTCCATATATACAGCCCTTAGGGCATCGTTTAGACTTTGGGTTTTGTTTAGATTAAAAGTTCGCCATAGCTGCAACTTCGCGTACTTCGTTTGTGTTCAACGACCAGACAAAGGCGTCACAGAACCCCACCTTGATCAATAAAGCTTTCATCTTATATTCGCACTATCCAGATTGCAATCTTAGTTTCTTGCTTGTTCTTCGTTTGCTCGCAGGAAACAGACCCTCGTGGTCAGGTTGATCGTGCTCCGGCGTGGTCAATAACCTCTCGGAGTTGGTTTAGCGATTGCTAAGGCGCGACGTCCTCGCACGTTCGTAGTCGGATCGTCAAAGTCGACTTCCACCAAAGCGAAATCCACCATCTCATCGAAAGACGGGACACCTTTGCCTCTATCAATAAGACTTTTGAGCTTGAATGTGATGCTAGTGGAATTGGATTAGGAGGAGTGTTATTACAAGATGGCAAACCTGTTGCATACTTTTCTGAAAAATTGAGTGGGCCTAGTCTGAATTATTCTACTTATGATAAAGAATTATATGATCTTGTTCGGACTTTAGAAACATGGCAACATTATTTATGGCCCAAAGAATTTGTTATACATTCTGATCATGAATCTTTGAAACATATTAAAAGTCAAGCTAAACTGAATCGTAGACATGCTAAATGGGTTGAATTCATTGAGACTTTCCCTTATGTCATTAAACACAAGAAGGGAAAAGAAAATGTTATTGCTGATGCATTGTCTCGTCGCTATACTATGCTTTCACAACTTGACTTCAAAATATTTGGTTTGGAGACCATCAAAGATCAATATGTGCATGATGCTGATTTTAAAGATGTAATGCAGAATTGTAAAGAAGGAAGAATGTGGAACAAGTTTGTCGTTAACGATGGATTTGTGTTTCGTGCTAACAAGCTATGCATTCCAGCTAGCTCCGTTCGTCTTTTGTTGTTGCAGGAGGCGCATGGAGGAGGATTAATGGGACACTTTGGCGTGAAGAAGATGGAGGACGTACTTGCTACACATTTCTTTTGGCAAAAGATGAGACGGGATGTTGAGCGTTTTATTGCTCGCTGCACTACATGTCAAAAAGCTAAGTCACGCCTCAATCCTCATGGTTTATATATGCCTTTGCCTGTACCTAGTGTTCCTTGGGAGGATATATCTATGGACTTTGTTTTAGGTTTACCTCGAACAAAGAAGGGGAGGGATAGCATATTTGTTGTCGTGGATAGATTCTCGAAAATGGCACACTTTATACCATGTCATAAAAGCGATGATGCTGTTAATGTTGCTGATTTGTTCTTTCGTGAAATTATTCGCTTGCATGGTGTGCCAAATACTATTGTTTCAGATCGTGATACTAAATTTCTTAGCCACTTTTGGAGATGTTTATGGGCTAAGTTGGGGACTAAACTGCTTTTTAGTACTACTTGTCACCCCCAAACTGATGGACAAACTGAAGTAGTCAAGAGAACGTTGTCTACTATGCTTAGGGCTGTTTTGAAGAATAATAAGAAAATGTGGGAGGAATGCTTGCCTCATATTGAATTTGCTTATAATCGTTCATTGCATTCTACTACTAAGATGTGCCCTTTTGAAGTTGTGTATGGTTTCCTACCTCGTGCACCTATTGATTTGTTGCCTCTTCCATCTTCGGAGAAGGTTAATTTTGATGCTAAACAACGTGCTGAATTGATTTTAAAAATGCATGAGTTAACTAAGGAAAACATTGAGCGTATGAATGCTAAATATAAACTTGCTGGAGATAAGGGTAGAAAACATGTTGTGTTTGCACCTAGAGATCTTGTTTGGTTACATTTGCGTAAGGATAGATTTCCTGATTTGCGCAAATCAAAGCTAATGCCACGTGCTGATGGTCCCTTTAAGGTGTTAGAGAAAATAAATGATAATGCATATAAACTTGAGTTGCCTGCAGATTTTGGGGTTAGTCCCACTTTTAACATTGCAGATTTGAAGCATTATGTGGGTGAGGAAGATGAACTTCCGTCGAGGACGACTTCATTTCAAGAAGGGGAGGATGATGAGGACATCAATACAATTGTTACACCCACAGCCCCTGCTGCTATACATACTGGACCAATTACTAGAGCTCGTGCACGCCAACTAAATTACCAGGTACTTTCGTTTCTTGGTAATGATTCTAATGTTCATGAGAATATGATGCTGCCTAAATTGGATACATTTGTTTTGCTTACAAAAGAAGGGCCTAGCTTGGAGAAGGATGAACATTGGAGCAAGAACAAGAACGGAGTTACAAGTGATGATTTCAGGACTTTGAAGCCACCATAATGTGTGCATGAAGCCTTGGACGAAATATACAAGATGCCACTTCATAAATTTCGTCCCGAGGCTATTTTAGGTGCTGCGTCACCTTATTATTGGGCCAGGCCCATGTAATTTCGAAATACATAAGTATAGGCTATTTTTAGAGTCCGTATGTGTGGGGAAACAAGAGATAGGGTTGATTTCGGACCCCTCCACCAAGGGCCACGAAATCCCCCCCTCTTCCTCCATATATACAGCCCTTAGGGCATCGTTTAGACTTTGGGATTTGTTTAGTTAAAAGTTAGCCATTGCAACTTCGTGTACTTCGTTTGTGTCCAACGACCAGACCAAGACCGCTTACGGATCCCCACCATTATCAATACTTCATATATATTTGCAATATTCAGATTGCTTTTATCATATTCTTGCTCGTTCTTCGATTGCTTGCAGGAATAGACCTTCGTGGTCAGGTTGATCGTGCTCCGGCGTGGTCAATAACCTCAGGAGATTGGTTTAGCGATTGCTAAGGCGCAACGTCGTGCATGTTCGTAGTCGGATCGTCAAAGTCGGCTCCACCAAATCGATAGTTATCATCTCATCGAAAGATCGGGACACCCCCGCCTCTATCATTAACTCCTCGCTTCGGAAGTTGTCCAGAGATCTGAAGACAACCTCTAGCGTGATTGAGCCCATACAGCGGGCCTCTACACCTGGTATGACTCCTTTGAAGGTAGTCCTGGTAGGCTTGATCCGTGATGGGTTAATGCCCATTTTTCGCGCTGTATCTTGATAGAGGAGATTGAGGCTGCTACCTTTGTCCATAAGGACGCGAGTCAGGTGGAACCCATCAACTATTGGGTCTAGGACCAGTGCGGCTGAACCACCATGACGGATACTTGTCGGATGATCCCGGTGATCAAAAGTGATCGGGCATGACCAGCATGGATTAAATTTTGGGGCGACTGGCTCTATCGCGTAGACGTCCCTGAGCGCACGATTGCGCTCCCTCTTGGGGATGTGGGTAGCGTATATCATGTTCACCGTTTTGACCTGAGGGGGAAACTTCTTCTGTCCCCCTGTGTTCGGTTGCCAGGGCTCTTTGTCACCATCCTCGTTTTGTGATAAAGGCAAAGGTGTCCCGTCTTTCGATGAGATGGTGGATTTCGCTTTGGTGGAAGTCGACTTTGACGATCCGACTACGAACGTGCGAGGACGTCGCGCCTTAGCAATCGCTAAACCAACTCCGAGAGGTTATTGACCACGCCGGAGCACGATCAACCTGACCACGAGGGTCTGTTTCCTGCGAGCAAACAAAGAACAAGCAAGAAACTAAGATTGCAATCTGGATATTGCGAATATAAGATGAAAGCTTTATTGATCAAGGTGGGGTTCTGTGACGCCTTTGTCTGGTCGTTGAACACAAACGAAGTACGCGAAATTGCAGCTATGGCGAACTTTTAATCTAAACAAAACCCAAGTTCTAAACGATGACCTAAGGGCTGTATATATGGAGGAAGAGGGGGTGGATTTCGTGGCCCTTGGTGGAGGGGTCCGAAATCAACCCTATCTCTTGTTTCCCCACACATACGGACTCTAAAAATAGCCTATACTTATGTATTTCGAAATTACATGGGCCTGGCCCAATAATAAGGTGACGCAGCACCTAAAATAGCGTCGGGACGAAATTTATGAAGTGGCATCTTGTATATTTCGTCCAAGGCTTCATGCACACATTATGGTGGCTTCAAAGTCCTGAAATCATCACTTGTAACTCCGTTCTTGTTCCCCTTGCGCATGCCATCATCTCCATGCTTGTTCTTGCTCCAATGTTCATCCTTCTCCAAGCTAGGCCCTTCATTTGTAAGCAAAACAAATGTATCCAATTTAGGCAGCATCATATTCTCATGAACATTAGAATCATTACCAAGAAACGAAAGTACCTGATAATTTAGTTGGCGTGCACGAGCTCTAGTAATTGGTCCAGTATGTATAGCAGCAGGGGCTGTGGGTGTAACAATTGTATTGATGTCCTCATCATCCTCCCCTTCTTGAAATGAAGTCGTCCTCAACGGAAGTTCATCTTCCTCACCCACATAATGCTTCAAATCTGCAATGTTAAAAGTGGGACTAACCCCAAAATCTGCAGGCAACTCAAGTTTATATGCATTATCATTTATTTTCTCTAACACCTTAAAGGGACCATCAGCACGTGGCATTAGCTTTGATTTGCGCAAATCAGGAAATCTATCCTTACGCAAATGTAACCAAACAAGATCTCCAGGTGCAAACACAACATGTTTTCTACCCTTATCTCCAGCAAGTTTATATTTAGCATTCATACGCTCAATGTTTTCCTTAGTTAACTCATGCATTTTTAAAATCAATTCAGCACGTTGTTTAGCATCAAAATTAACCTTCTCCGAAGATGGAAGAGGCAACAAATCAATAGGTGCACGAGGTAGGAAACCATACACAACTTCAAAAGGGCACATATTAGTAGTAGAATGCAATGCACGATTATAAGCAAATTCAATATGAGGCAAGCATTCCTCCCACATTTTCTTATTATTCTTCAAAACAGCCCTAAGCATAGTAGACAATGTTCTATTGACTACTTCAGTTTGTCCATCAGTTTGGGGGTGACAAGTAGTACTAAAAAGCAGTTTAGTCCCCAACTTAGCCCATAAACATCTCCAAAAGTGGCTAAGAAATTTAGTATCACGATCTGAAACAATAGTATTTGGCACACCATGCAAGCGAATAATTTCACGAAAGAACAAATCAGCAACATTAACAGCATCATCGCTTTTATGACATGGTATAAAGTGTGCCATTTTCGAGAATCTATCCACGACAACAAATATGCTATCCCTCCCCTTCTTTGTTCGAGGTAAACCTAAAACAAAGTCCATAGATATATCCTCCCAAGGAACACTAGGTACAGGCAAAGGCATATATAAACCATGAGGATTGAGGCGTGACTTAGCTTTTTGACATGTAGTGCAGCGAGCAATAAAACGCTCAACATCCCGTCTCATCTTTTGCCAAAAGAAATGTGTAGCAAGTACGTCCTCCATCTTCTTCACGCCAAAGTGTCCCATTAATCCTCCTCCATGCGCCTCCTGCAACAACAAAAGACGAACGGAGCTAGCTGGAATGCATAGCTTGTTAGCACGAAACACAAATCCATCGTTAACGACAAACTTGTTCCACATTCTTCCTTCTTTACAATTCTGCATTACATCTTTAAAATCAGCATCATGCACATATTGATCTTTGATGGTCTCCAAACCAAATATTTTGAAGTCAAGTTGTGAAAGCATAGTATAGCGACGAGACAATGCATCAGCAATAACATTTTCTTTTCCCTTCTTGTGTTTAATGACATAAGGGAAAGTCTCAATGAATTCAACCCATTTAGCATGTCTACGATTCAGTTTAGCTTGACTTTTAATATGTTTCAAAGATTCATGATCAGAATGTATAACAAATTCTTTGGGCCATAAACAATGTTGCCATGTTTCTAAAGTCCGAACAAGAGCATATAATTCTTTATCATAAGTAGAATAATTCAGACTAGGCCCACTCAATTTTTCAGAAAAGTATGCAACAGGTTTGCCATCTTGTAATAACACACCTCCTAATCCAATTCCACTAGCATCACATTCAAGCTCAAAAGTCTTATTAAAATCAGGAAGTTGGAGTAAAGGAGCATGTGTCAACTTATCTTTCAATACCGTGAAGGCTTCTTCCTGTGCGGTACCCCAAACAAAAGGCACATCCTTCTTTGTAAGCTCGTTGAGAGGCGCAGCAATGGTGCTGAAATCTCTCACAAAACGCCTATAGAATCCAGCGAGGCCAAGAAAACTCCTCACTTGTGTGACCGTTTTGGGCTGCGGCCAACTCTCAATAGCTTCAATCTTGGCTTTGTCAACTTCAATTCCCTGTGGAGTAACAACATAGCCAAGAAAAGATACTCGGTCGGTGCAAAAGGTGCACTTCCCAAGGTTACCAAACAAACGTGCATCATGTAGAGCAATAAAAACAGCACGTAAATGTTCCAAATGTTCTTCCAAAGATCTGCTATAAATCAGTATATCATCAAAATAGACTACCACAAATCGTCCAATGAAAGCATGTAAAACTTCGTTCATTAATCTCATGAAAGTACTAGGTGCATTAGTTAACCCAAAAGGCATGACTAACCACTCATATAATCCAAACTTAGTTTTAAATGCTGTTTTCCATTCATCTCCCAATTTCATACGAATTTGATGGTAGCCACTACGCAAATCAACTTTGGAGAATATTGTAGAGCCACTCAATTCATCAAGCATATCATCTAGCCTAGGAATAGGATGACGATAACGAATAGTAATATTATTAATGCCTCTACAATCAACACACATACGTGATGTACCATCCTTTTTCGGCACTAGAATAATAGGAACAGCACAAGGACTAAGGGATTCGCGTATATAACCTTTGTCGAGAAGCTCTTGTACTTGACGCATAATCTCCTTCGTCTCCTCTGGATTGGTACGGTATGGTGCACGGTTTGGCAGTGAAGCTGATAGAGGCGGGGTGTCCCGATCTTTCGATGAGATGATAACTATCGATTTGGTGGAGACGACTTTGACGATCCAACTACAAACGTGCAACGATGTTGTGCCTTAGCAATCGCTAAACCAACTCCGAGAGGTTATTGACCACGCCGGAGCACGATCAACCTGACCACGAAGGTCTATTCCTGCAAGCAATCGAAGAACAAGCAAGAATATGATAAAAGCAATCTGAATATCGCGAATATGTATGAAGTATTGATAATGGTGGGGATCCGAAAAGTGGTCTTGGTCTGGTCGTTGGACACAAACGAAGCACACGAAGTTGCAATGGCTAACTTTTAACTAAACAAATCCCAAGGAAAAGCTACTAGATGGATCTACTTATATAGGAGCAAGGGGTGGCGGCCAAGGAGGTGGGAGGACGTCCCAAGGCAGCCTAAAACTAAATCTAGGTCGTACAAGGCCAATGGGCCCAAGTGGAGGTGATGTAACACCTTTGGACTTGTAGTTTGACTCGGATTCTGCTGCAGCATCAGATTGTTTCGTCCACAACTCAACACTCCGGACGAATTTGAACGTGATTACAATTGGGTTGGAAAGTGCACGAAATCTAGTTTCCAACAAAAAAAGAATCACCCAATTCGGAGTCCGTATGAAAAACTTGTGTGCGTTTTGAGTCAGGTGTGTCTGTGCAGTCCGAATCTGAATCCAGAACGTGAGAGACTTGGACTCTATCTTCTCTTGGGCCAAAAGTGACGTGAGAGAACTTTTTGGACAGCAAATAAACATCTCTTTCTTCCTTATCTTCATATGTGGATTGTACAAATGTCCCATACACCTGCAATTAGACAAAACACAAAAGTGTGTGAAGTATTTTTGTTCTGGATAACATAAATAGATTATTGAATAGTTTGCACTAGAAATCACCTGACAAATATGCATATATGCAATATTTTTGGTCATATCCAAGGTAGTCATGTCCTCATCAACATGGCTCCTGAAGACGCTGATAGGTATGAATGTTTAGTTGCTCAACGTGTTTTGAGTGTGCAGATTACACAAGCTGAGCAAAATCAGAGGCACAATTTGTTCCATACCAAGGGAGTTGTGAAGGAACGTTCTGTGCGCGTCATCATAGACGGAGGGAGCTGCAACAACTTGGCTAGCATGGAGATGGTGGAGAAGCTTTCTCTCACCACAAGACCACATCCACATCCTTACTACATCCAATGGTTCAACAACAGCGGCAAGGTTAAGGTAACACGTACTGTTCGTGTGCATTTTGGTATCTCTACATATGCTGATTATGTTGATTGTGATGTGGTACCTATGCAAGCATGTTCCTTATTACTTGGTAGACCATGGCAATTTGATAAAAATTCTGTACACCATGGTAGAAACAATCACTATACTCTTGTTCATAAGGATAAAAATATTACTTTGCTTCCTATGACTCCTGATTCCATTTTGAAAGATGATATTAATAGAGCTAATAAAGCAAAACAGGAGACGAATAAGAGTGAAAATCAGATTGTGGCAAAAGAATTTGAGCAACAAATGAAGCCTAACAATAAACCATCTAGTGTTGCTTCTGAAATTAAATTGAAAAGTGCATGTTTATTTGCCACCAAATCTGATATTGATGAGCTAGATTTCGGCAAATCTGTTTGCTATGCTTTTGTGTGCAAAGAGGCATTATTTTCATTCGAGGACTTGCCTTCCTCTTTGCCTCCTGCTGTCACTAACATTTTGCAGGAGTTCGCTGACGTCTTTCCACAAGACGTGCCACCGGGATTACCGCCTATTCGAGGGATTGAGCATCAGATTGACTTAATTCCCGGTGCTTCACTGCCAAACCGTGCACCATACCGTACCAATCCAGAGGAGACGAAGGAGATTATGCGCCAAGTACAAGAGCTTCTCGACAAAGGTTATATACGCGAATCCCTTAGTCCTTGTGCTGTTCCTATTATTCTAGTGCCGAAAAAGGATGGTACATCACGTATGTGTTTTGATTGTAGAGGCATTAATAATATTACTATTCGTTATCGTCATCCTATTCCTAGGCTAGATGATATGCTTGATGAATTGAGTGGTTCTACAATATTCTCCAAAGTTGATTTGCGTAGTGGCTACCACCAAATTCGTATGAAATTGGGAGATGAATGGAAAACAGCATTTAAAACTAAGTTTGGATTATATGAGTGGTTAGTCATGCCTTTTGGGTTAACTAATGCACCTAGTACTTTCATGAGATTAATGAACGAAGTTTTACGTGCTTTCATTGGACGATTTGTGGTAGTTTACTTTGATGACATACTGATTTATAGCAGATCTTTGGAAGAACATTTGGAACATTTACGTGCTGTTTTTATTGCTCTACGTGATGCACGTTTGTTTGGTAACCTTGGGAAGTGCACCTTTTGCACCGACCGAGTATCTTTTCTTGGCTATGTTGTTACTCCACAGGGAATTGAAGTTGACAAAGCCAAGATTGAAGCTATTGAGTGATGAGGACATCAATACAATTGTTACACCCACAACCCCTGCTGCTATACATACTGGACCAATTACTAGAGCTCGTGCACGCCAACTAAATTACCAGGTACTTTCGTTTCTTGGTAATGATTCTAATGTTCATGAGAATATGATGCTGCCTAAATTGGATACATTTGTTTTGCTTACAAATGAAGGGCCTAGCTTGGAGAAGGATGAACATTGGAGCAAGAACAAGCATGGAGATGATGGCATGCGCAAGGGGAACAAGAACGGAGTTACAAGTGATGATTTCAGGACTTTGAAGCCACCATAATGGGTGCATGAAGCCTTGGACGAAATATACAAGATGCCACTTCCTAAATTTCGTCCCGAGGCTATTTTAGGTGCTGCGTCACCTTATTATTGGGCCAGGCCCATGTAATTTCGAAATACATAAGTATAGGCTATTTTTAGAGTCCGTATGTGTGGGGAAACAAGAGATAGGGTTGATTTCGGACCCCTCCACCAAGGGCCACAAAATTCCCCCCTCTTCCTCCATATATACAGCCCTTAGGGCATCGTTTAGACTTTGGGTTTTGTTTAGATTAAAAGTTCGCCATAGCTGCAACTTCGCGTACTTCGTTTGTGTTCAACGACCAGACAAAGGCGTCACAGAACCCCACCTTGATCAATAAAGCTTCCATCTTATATTCGCAATATCCAGATTGCAATCTTAGTTTCTTGCTTGTTCTTCGTTTGCTCGCAGGAAACAGACCCTCGTGGTCAGGTTGATCGTGCTCCGGCGTGGTCAATAACCTCTCGGAGTTGGTTTAGCGATTGCTAAGGCGCGACGTCCTCGCACGTTCGTAGTCGGATCGTCAAAGTCGACTTCCACCAAAGCGATATCCATCATCTCATCGAAAGACGGGACACCTTTGCCTCTATCACACAACTTCCTTGGTATGGAACAAATTGTGCCTCTGATTTTGCTCAGCTTGTGTGACCTGCACACTCAAAACACGTTGAGCAACTAAACATTCATACCTGTCAGCGTCTTCAGGAGCCATGTATTGCGTCTCATGATCAGAATCATCTCCACCATGTTCTTCACATGTAATAAGAGCCAAAGTCTCCTCATCATAGTCACTAGCGGACTCATATCCACCGTCCGCGGTAGCAATCATCACACGCGGAGATTTGCATTCTCTCGCATAATGACCTCCTCCCTTACAACGATGACAAATAATATCACTTGTGTGCCCTGTTGATGCCATGGAAGAAGAAGAACGCTGTGCAGGCCCCACAGGTGCGCTCTTGGCAGATAATGGTGGTTGTGCCTGTTTTCTTGTATCACGGCTGGAGGTGGCACCGGATGGAGGTACTGGTGCAGTTGAAGTAGAAGATGCACGTGGTGTCCATGATGAAGGTCGGCCTGCAGAAAAGTTAGCTCGCCCCAATGCTTGTCGATCCTGCACTTCACGTTCAGCTTTACAAGCAAGATGGAATAAACGAGTGATATTAGTATACTCCTTATAGTCTAGAATGGTCTGAATCTCTCTATTTAATCCACCCAGAAAACGTGCAAGCATAGCTTCATTCTCCTCAACAATACCACATCTAATCATGCCAGTTTGTAATTCCTGATAATATTCTTCTACAGAATTTTTCCCTTGTCTTAAACGCTGCAATTTTTGAAGCAATTCACGTTGATAATATGGTGGAACCCAACGCGTACGCATAGCAGTTTTCAAAGCAGCCCAAGTAGTTGGAATAGGATATAATCTACAATGTTCAGACCACCATACACATGCAAAACTAGTGAAAGCACAAACGGCAGCAGCAACTCGTCTCTGCTCAGGATATTGTAAACATGTAAATCGTTGTTCAGTTTCTAACTCCCAAGTAAGATATATATCAGGAACATATCTACCCTCAAATGGTGGAATATTCAATTTCAGTTTAGGAATATGGACATCATCTCGTACCTGAGGTGGTGGTGCAGGCCTACCATTACGAATATATACCTGAGGTCGACCTGCTGGTGGTGGTACAGGTGGCTGCACGTAGTGTTGATTTTGATCAACCTCATCCTCATAGTCTCCCACATAATCATCCTCCTCCGCATCAGCAGCAGGAGCCACAGAAGTATCAACAGCAGCACCAACAGTTTGGCCAAACGCAAGAGGAACACGGCTTGCTCGGCGGAGGTCTGCTTCGCGACATGGAGGTAGTCGTTGTTGTTGTTGTTGTTGGAGAGGTGCGTTAGCTGCAGCGGGTGGTGGTGGTGGAAGACGCGCGAGCAATTCATTAAACTTGTTATCGAGCTTTGTTTCGAACGTCTTCTCAAAGCCAGTGATCTTCTCCATGGCCTCTTCAAAATTGTTCAGCACATCTTGCACCTGTTCAGTCATCATTTGCTGAAACTTATCATGAAGCTCCTTGTTCGATAAATTCTCCCAGTCAATCTCGTCGGCTTGTGATCCTGGCATGGTTAGCAGCAATAGAAACACACAAGAATATGATCCTACAGACTACGAACAAGTGGTGGTGGTGGGGGCAACAAATCCGTCAAGCAAATCTCAAATTCTTACCAGTTCTTACCCAGCAGCAGGCGGTGATCGGCAACCGTTGTAGTCAAAAACTCTCAAAGCTTGGATAGAGCGATTACCAGGGAGAGTCAAACGCACGACGTAGGTGTATGTGGAGCTGGGAAGGCTTATAATATGGTAGCAAAAAGGGTCAGCAATAATCAATTCAGAGATGCAAAGTTGAATAAACGCTCAACGACGGTACTGTGCTGGTCCTAGGCTAGACTGTGCTAGAGACGCGAGCCTAGAACACTAACAAAATCACGGCGCGGCACGTAAACAAGGGAAAAGCACACTCTGAATTTTTTTTTCGCTCTTTTTTTTTTGCGCTCTTTTTTTTTTGCGCTGTTTTTTTTTGCGAAAAATCACTATAATGGCGAGTGTCTCAAAACTCTTCCTAGCTCAAACTGATAGGATGGGCACGAAATTTTTTCGACCAATTTTTTTTTTTCGACTGCCCTGACCCAAAAACTGGAAACAGGTCAAAAAAA
The DNA here is from genome assembly GCF_002162155.2 of Triticum dicoccoides. Lineage (NCBI taxonomy): Eukaryota > Viridiplantae > Streptophyta > Magnoliopsida > Poales > Poaceae > Triticum > Triticum dicoccoides. The sequence continues at coordinate 869,999 of NC_041393.1, read as the reverse complement.
ACTTCCTATAATGGCACCTGTCTCAAAACACTCAGAAACACCTAAAAATAGGATAGCCAGAAATTTTTTCAAAAAATGCGTTTTCGAAAAAATTTGGGCCTAAACGGAGCGTGGCTACCCGACTCTTTTTTTTTTTTCGAAACCTACTCCGGCAAGGAAACACGAATCGGAAACTAGATGGATCTCGAAAACAACCCTAATAATCAAGGAACTCGGATTGGTGGTGGATATATGGTGGTGGTATATGGCAGCGGTGGTGGTAGTATATGGATATGGATCGGTGGTGGTATATGGACACGGATTGGTGGTGGTATATGGATACGGATTCGGAGCGGTGGTGGTAGATGGCAGGGGCGATGATGATGGTGCGGCGGCGGCGTGACAACTTATGACCAGAACTCGAAACTCTAAAAGACTAGACTCTAAGACCAGCAACTAGACACGACGATGCAACCGCAAATTCAACAAAGCAAAACCCTAAAAAGATTATGCAAAGGCTCAAATTGGTTCGGATATGATGAACTAACCCTAATTTTTTTTGTGGCTTTTTCGTGGACTGTAGGTATGAAGAACAGACTCGATCTAAACTACGAAAAACTGTAAAATCTCACCGAGCAACCTGGAAATCTGATACCACTTGATAAAGGCAAAGGTGTCCCGTCTTTCGATGAGATGGTGGATTTCGCTTTGGTGGAAGTCGACTTTGACGATCCAACTCCGAGAGGTTATTGACCACGCCGGAGCACGATCAACCTGACCACGAGGGTCTGTTTCCTGCGAGCAAACGAAGAACAAGCAAGAAACTAAGATTGCAATCTGGATATTGCGAATATAAGATGAAAGCTTTATTGATCAAGGTGGGGTTCTGTGACGCCTTTGTCTGGTCGTTGAACACAAACGAAGTACGCGAAGTTGCAGCTATGGCGAACTTTTAATCTAAACAAAACCCAAGTTCTAAACGATGACCTAAGGGCTGTATATATGGAGGAAGAGGGGGTGGATTTCGTGGCCCTTGGTGGAGGGGTCCGAAATCAACCCTATCTCTTGTTTCCCCACACATACGGACTCTAAAAATAGCCTATACTTATGTATTTCGAAATTACATGGGCCTGGCCCAATAATAAGGTGACGCAGCACCTAAAATAGCCTCGGGACGAAATTTATGAAGTGGCATCTTGTATATTTCGTCCAAGGCTTCATGCACACATTATGGTGGCTTCAAAGTCCTGAAATCATCACTTGTAACTCCGTTCTTGTTCCCCTTGCGCATGCCATCATCTCCATGCTTGTTCTTGCTCCAATGTTCATCCTTCTCCAAGCTAGGCCCTTCATTTGTAAGCAAAACAAATGTATCCAATTTAGGCAGCATCATATTCTCATGAACATTAGAATCATTACCAAGAAACGAAAGTACCTGATAATTTAGTTGGCGTGCACGAGCTCTAGTAATTGGTCCAGTATGTATAGCAGCAGGGGCTGTGGGTGTAACAATTGTATTGATGTCCTCATCATTTTGCGATCCCTTTTCCCTGTTCTCGGTGTTTAATTTGTCGGCCTATTTAAAAACCCAGCAATCTCTATTTGTATGATTGGGTGGTTTGTCCGGGGTGCCATGAATCTGGCACGAAAGATGAAGTATGCGGTCCAAGCTGGATGGGCCTGAATTGTTCTTTTGGAACGGCTTCTTCCGCTGACTGGACTTAGAGCCACTGAATCCGGCATTGACCATCGTATCCTCGGTGTTGTCGCTGTTGTTTCGACGCCTGTATCTGTTGCGTCGAGACTTTTCTTTGTTATTTCTAACCTCAGGGGTGCCGGTGTCACTTGCGTTGTTTTTGTTACGGGCCAACCAACTGTCCTCGCCCGCACAAAAGCGGGTCATGAGTGTTGTGAGGGCCGCCATGGATTTTCGCTTTTCTTGGCCGAGGTGGCGAGCGAGCCATTCGTCGTGGATGCTATGTTTGAAAGCTACTAGGGCTTCAGCATCCGGACAGTCGATGATTTGGTTCTTTTCAGTTAAGAACCTAGTCCAGAATTTCCTAGCTGACTCTCTGGCTGTTGAACTATATGGCTTAAGTCATCAGCGTCCGGAGGTTGAACATATGTACCTTGGAAGTTATTGAGGAAGGCCTCTTCCAAGTCCTCCCAGCTGCTAATAGAATTTTCAGGCTGACTATTTAGCCAATGCCGAGCTGGTCCCTTGAGTTTTAAAGGGAGGTATTTGATGGCATGGAGGTCATCGTCATGGGCCATAAGAATGTGGAGAATGAAGTCTTCGATCCACACCGTGTTCCATCATATGATTCTATATGCACGGGTTTGAACCCTTCTGGGAATTCATGATCTATGACCTCATCATTGAAGCAATGAGGGTGTGCGGTGCCTCTATATCGGGCCATATCGCGATGTAGCTCTAATTGAGTCCATCTGCGGTTTTCAGCCCGCGCATGACTAGGTTTGTCACGTCCGAATAGGTGTCTGTCATCACGTGTCGAGGCACGTCCTCGCGATCCGTAGATTGATCTGGTATGTCCTGCTTTATTGTTCAGGTTTTGCCGGAGGTCAAATGTATGGCCGTGGGTTAATTTACCTCTACCTGTGCGATGAGGCAGGGCGGGCTGGTGTTGGGCATGAGTTGCCATTTTGTCCCGACCACGTGGTGGTCGGTCAGCCGCATTGTAAGATGGTGCTATGTATTCTGGCGCCTCCTCGTCAAACTGAGGTAGCAGTTTGCGCTTTGGGTATTCTTCGGCTGCTAGGACATGGGTCCATTTATCATTGAGCAAATCTTGGTCAGCTTGAAGCTGCTGCTGCTTCTTTTTCAGGCTCCTTGCAGTTGCTATTAGCTGGCGCTTGAAGCGCTCCTGCTCAAGAGGTTCCTTAGGCACGATGAAATCCTCGGTGCCGAGGCTCACCTCATCCTCGGAGAGCGGAAGATAATTATCGTTCTCCGAATCTTCGTGCATGGCCTGTTTACCAGGGCTAACCTGCCCATCTTCCCGTCCATCTTGTTCATTAGCTGCATCAACGGGGTCTTCATTGTCTAAGGCACCTTCTGGAGTACTATCTTCTCCTGTGCTGGTGCTGCTGTCTTTACTGTGGCGTGACTTATAGCGGCGCCACTGACGCCGACGCTTAGATTGTATTTCGGAAGGTTTATCCTCAGTTGGGTCTTCCTTGTCATTGCCACTATTCTCCTTTGGTGCATCCACCATGCATACATCATACGAGGAAGTGGCCGTCCAGCGGCTGGTGAACGGCGGGTTCTAGGCCTCTTCTTCTCCCGTGGTGGGGTTGAGCCTCCTGTCCTTGGATGGCACAGTCTGCTCCGGATCTAAGGCCATAGAGGTTACATGAGCTGTCTCCTGGATGTAGTTCGATGACAGATTTAGGTCATGTCTCTCGGGGTGACCAGGAGTGGTAGCTGCGGTCTTGAATCTGGCGAGGATCAAGTCTCCACGGATGTCCGCAACGTAGTTCAAGCTCCCAAATCTGAACTGATGGCCAGGTGATAGAGGTGAGGGTCCCGATCTTTCGATGAGATGATAACTATCGATTTGGTGGAGACGACTTTGACGATCCGACTACGAACGTGCGAGACGTCGCGCCTTAGCAATCGCTAAACCAACTTCCTGCAAGCAATCGAAGAACGAGCAAGAATATGATAAAGCAATCTGAATATCGCAAATATATATGAAGTATTGATAATGGTGGGGATCCGGAAGCGGTCTTGGTCTGGTCGTTGGACACAAACGAAGTACACGAAGTTGCAATGGCTAACTTTTAACTAAACAAATCCCAAGGAAAAAGCTACTAGATGGATCTACTTATATAGGAGCAAGGGGTGGCGGCCAAGGAGGTGGGAGGACATCCCAAGGCAGCCTAAAACTAACCCTAGGTCGTACAAGGCTCATGGGCCCAAGTGGAGGTGATGCAACACCTTTGTGCTTGTAGTTTGACTCGGATTCTGCTGCAACGTCAGATTGCTTCATCCGTAACTCAACGCTCCAGATGAATTTGAAGGTGACTCCAATTGGGTTGGAAAGATCACGAAATCTAGTTTCCAAAAAAAAAAGAATCACCCAATTCGGAGTCCGTATGAAAAAGTTGTTGGCGTTTTGAGTCAGGTATGTCTGTGCAGTCCGAATCTGAATCCAGAAAGTGAGAGACTTGGACTCTATCTTCTCTTGGCCCAAAAGTGACGTGAGAGGACTTTTTGAACACAACCTAAACTTCTTATTTTCCCTTGTCTTCATATGTGGATTGTACAAATGTCCCATACACCTGCAATTAGACAAAACACAAAAGTATGTGAAGTATTTTTGTTCTGGATGACATAAATAGATTATTGAATAGTTTGCATTAGAAATCACCTGACAAATATGCATGTATGCAATATTTTTGGTCGTATCCAAGGTAGCCATGTCCTCATCATCCTCCCCTTTTTGAAAATAAAGCCGTCCTCGGCATTGCTTAATCTGAAATGTGGCTAACAAAAGAGACAAGGTGTACATGTTGTATATGTATATGTCATCCATTTTAACTTCCCTTGATTTTTGCACATATGTCACATGTATACATGAGTAACTTTCATTGTTCATAAAATCTAAAGCCAAAAAATTATCACAGGAAGTAGAAGGCATGAAAATATTGGAACTCAGTTTGCACATATAAGTGAAGCTCTTATTCTCTTCAAAAGATTGGCAATGTTCATCATTAAACCATCCTAACTTCGATGAATAAACCTTACTTGCATCAAATTTACATGCTACAACATGCTTAAATAAGCAAACATGCAATAAGTCATTGGACACAGAATCATCATCAAGATTAGAGGTCATATCAAAATGATTAAACATTGGTTCTTTTGCATCAACAGTTGATTCAATGGGTGCACTCAAAATTGTTGATATTTCAGTTGTTTGATCACATGACGCATTCATGACAGTAACAAGATTCTCTAAAATAGGTGGTGTGCTCAAATCAACAGGTAACTCAATACATGACGCATTCAAGTTAACTAGGCATGCATCATTCTCATGTGAAGTTATATCATCAATACCTTTACTATTACCTTGTGGCAAAGATGTAGCTGATGCAGGTACGGACATTGACAATGTACCATACCCTTGAGATGATGCCGCGCTCATAATCCGAGGTGCAATGATGGAGTAACTCACCGGCGGTGGTGAGCATGAACTGGAATAGTAGTTGTTGTAGTCACCTAATGCATCCTCCTATATCTGTCTCTCAAAGGTACAAGCACGGGCATACATACCAGTAATGCAACGAGGAATATACTGAAATCTTGCCTGAATATCATGGTTCAAACCACCAAAAAATCTATTCATTGTATCATTCTCAGATTCTTCTATGTCACAATGATGCATATAAGATTTGAACTCTAGGTAGTAAGCATGAACAGTGTTGTTGCCTTGTTTAAATTGTTCAAATTTGCGAAGCAATTCACGACGATAATAAGGAGGGAAAAATTGTTGTCTCATTACAGCTTTCAAAACTTTCCAAGTTGTGGGTTGGTTATCAATGTTTTTCTTACAATGTACACTCCACCAAACAGAAGCAAAATTAGTAAATGCTCTAGTGGCTGCTCGCACTCGCTCAAGTTCAGAAAAGTCATGGTGACTAAAAACTTGTTCTACTTTAAGCTCCCAAGCTAGATATGTAGTAGGATTAAATCTACCCTCAAATGACGGTAAAAAGATAACCTGACCATGTGCTTGTGTGTGTTGTCCCAACTCTCGTGATGGTGAAGATGTGTCCGTCGTCCAAGAACTTCTATCTTCGGATCCTGTCATGATTAGTAGAAACAAGAAACAAAATTCAAGAATAATGTTCCTATGAACTACTAGGGTGTGGTGGTAAAGCGCTCACAGTAAAGCAAATATCAATATCTTACAAGTTCTTACCAAGCAACAGGTGGTGACAGGCAACCAACGGTGTCAAATAACTCTGAAGATTGTGTAAAGCGATTGCCAGGGGAACGTACGTATACACGGTGTAGAAATATGTGGAGCTGGGTTGGCTATATATGGTAGCAAAAGATTAGCAATAATCAATTCAGAGATGCAATGTTGAATAAACGCTCAACAACGATACTATGCTGGTCCTAGGCTAGACCGAACTAGAGACGCGAGCCTAGAACACTAATGAGGTCACGTCATAGCACAACTAGCATCAATGAAGGATACCAAGTAGCTCTGGACAGCAAGATATAAGTGAAGATCACAACGGCAGTAAAGATAATGATGTGAAACAACAGCCAAGCAGGATATATCAACAACTTTGTCTCCAACTTTCCTCTGAAAAAGTTTGTGCCGATTTTTTTGATTTTTTTTCTCCTTTTTTTTCTCTGACTTTTTTTTCTCTTTTTTCTTCTCTTTTTTTTCTCTTTTTTTTCTCTCTTTTTTTCTCCCTCTTTCCAAAACAAACTAGATAAGACGCAGATTGGATCAAGCGAAGATGTGAACGATCTCAACTATTATTATGACAATGAATGGTGGGTAGCACGTGGTGGAAATTGATGGATGGGTGGTGGACAGCGGAAGAGATAATGATGCAGCGGTGGCGTGACTAATGTGAACAAAACTCGAAACTCTAAACGAACTAGACACTAAGACTACCAACTCGACACGACGATGCAACCGATAATTCAACTATGCAAGCAATGAAAAGAAAATTGCAAAGGCTCAGACTGGCTTGGACCAAGTGATGAGGACATCAATACAATTGTTACACCCACAGCCCCTGCTGCTATACATACTGGACCAATTACTAGAGCTCGTGCACGCCAACTAAATTATCAGGTACTTTCGTTTCTTGGTAATGATTCTAATGTTCATGAGAATATGATGCTGCCTAAATTGGATACATTTGTTTTGCTTACAAATGAAGGGCCTAGCTTGGAGACGGATGAACATTGGAGCAAGAACAAGCATGGAGATGATGGCATGCGCAAGGGGAACAAGAACGGAGTTACAAGTGATGATTTCAGGACTTTGAAGCCACCATAATGTGTGCATGAAGCCTTGGACGAAATATACAAGATGCCACTTCATAAATTTCGTCCCGAGGCTATTTTAGGTGCTGCGTCACCTTATTATTGGGCCAGGCCCATGTAATTTCGAAATACATAAGTATAGGCTATTTTTAGAGTCCGTATGTGTGGGGAAACAAGAGATATGGTTGATTTCGGACCCCTCCACCAAGGGCCACGAAATCCACCCCCTCTTCCTCCATATATACAGCCCTTAGGGCATCGTTTAGACCTTGGGTTTTGTTTAGATTAAAAGTTCGCCATAGCTGCAACTTCGCGTACTTCGTTTGTGTTCAACGACCAGACAAAGGCGTCACAGAACCCCACCTTGATCAATAAAGCTTTCATCTTATATTCGCAATATCCAGATTGCAATCTTAGTTTCTTGCTTGTTCTTCGTTTGCACGCAGGAAACAGACCCTCGTGGTCAGGTTGATCGTGCTCCAGCGTGGTCAATAACCTCTCGGAGTTGGTTTAGCGATTGCTAAGGCGCGACGTCCTCGCACGTTCGTAGTCGGATCGTCAAAGTCGACTTCCACCAAAGCGATATCCAACATCTCATCGAAAGACGGGACACCTTTGCCTCTATCAAGTGGTATCAGATTTCCAGGTTGCTCGGTGAGATTTTACAGTTTTTCGTAGTTTAGATCGAGTCTGTTCTTCATACCTACAGTCCACGAAAAAGCCACAAAAAAAATTAGGGTTAGTTCATCATATCCGAACCAATCTGAGCCTTTGCATAATCTTTTTAGGGTTTTGCTTTGTTGAATTTGCGGTTGCATCGTCGTGTCTAGTTGCTGGTCTTAGAGTCTAGTCTTTTAGAGTTTCGAGTTCTGGTCATAAGTTGTCACGCCGCCGCCGCACCATCATCATCACCCCTGCCATCTACCACCACCGCTTATCCGCCACCGCTTCGAATCCGTATCCATATACCACCACAGTTGTCATATACCACCACCGCTGCCATCTACCACCATATATCCACCACCAATCCGAGTTCTTGTCATATTAGGTTTGTTTTCGAGATCCATCTAGATTCCGATTCGTGTTTCCTTGCGGGAGTAGGTTTCGGAAAAAAAAAGAGTCGGGTAGCCACGCTCCGTTTAGGCCCAAAATTTTTCGAAAACGCATTTTTCGAAAAAAATTCTGGCTATCCTATTTTTAGGTGTTTCTGAGTGTTTTGAGACAGGTGCCATTATAGGAAGTTTTTTTTGACCCGTTTCTAGTTTTTGGGTTCGGACAGTAAAAAAAAAAATTGGTCAAAAAAATTTCGTGCCCATCCTGTCAGTTTGAGCTAAGAAGAGTTTTGAGACACTCGCCATTATAGTGATTTTTCGCAAAAAAAAAAAATAAGCAGCGCAAAAAAAAAGCGCAAAAAAAAAGAGCGAAAAAAATATTCCAGAGTGTGCTTTTCCCTTGTTTACGTGCCGCGCCGTGATTTTGTTAGTGTTCTAGGCTCGCGTCTCTAGCACAGTCTAGCCTAGGACCAGCACAGTACCGTCGTTGAGCGTTTATTCAACTTTGCATCTCTGAATTGATTATTGCTGACCCTTTTTGCTACCATATTATAAGCCTTCCCAGCTCCACATACATCTACGTCGTGCGTTTGACTCTCCCTGGTAATCGCTCTATCCAAGCTTTGAGAGTTTTTGACTACAACGGTTGCCGATCACCGCCTGCTGCTGGGTAAGAACTGGTAAGAATTTGAGATTTGCTTGACGGATTTGTGACACCCACCACCACCACTTGTTCGTAGTCTGTAGGATCATATTCTTGTGTGTTTCTATTGCTGCTAACCATGCCAGGGTCACAAGCCGACGAGATTGACTGGGAGAATTTATCGAACAAGGAGCTTCATGATAAGTTTCAGCAAATGATGACTGAACAGGTGCAAGATGTGCTGAACAATTTTGAAGAGGCCATGGAGAAGATCACTGGCTTTGAGAAGACGTTCGAAACAAAGCTCGATAACAAGTTTAATGAATTGCTCGCGCGTCTTCCACCACCACCACCCGCTGCACCTAACGCACCTCTCCAACAACAACAACAACGACTACCTCCACGTCGCGAAGCAGACCTCCGCCGAGCAAGTCGTGTTCCTCTTGCGTTTGGCCAAACTGTTGGTGCTGCTGTTGATACTTCTGTGGCTCCTGCTGCTGATGCGGAGGAGGATGATTATGTGGCATAATTGTAAAGAAGGAAGAATGTGGAACAAGTTTGTTGTTAATGATGGATTTGTGTTTCGTGCTAACAAGCTATGCATTCCAGCTAGCTCCGTTCGTCTTTTGTTGTTGCAGGAGGCGCATGGAGGAGGATTAATGGGACACTTTGGCGTGAAGAAGACGGAGGACGTACTTGCTACACATTTCTTTTGGCCAAAGATGAGACGGGATGTTGAGCGTTTTATTGCTCGATGCACTACATGTCAAAAAGCTAAGTCACGACTCAATCCTCATGGTTTATATATGCCTTTGCCTGTACCTAGTGTTCCTTGGGAGGATATATCTATGGACTTTGTTTTAGGTTTACCTCGAACAAAGAAGGGGAGGGATAGCATATTTGTTGTCGTGGATAGATTCTCGAAAATGGCACACTTTATACCATGTCATAAAAGCGATGATGCTGTTAATGTTGCTGATTTGCTCTTTCGTGAAATTATTCGCTTGCATGGTGTGCCAAATACTATTGTTTCAGATCGTGATACTAAATTTCTTAGCCACTTTTGGAGATGTTTATGGGCTAAGTTGGGGACTAAACTGCTTTTTAGTACTACTTGTCACCCCCAAACTGATGGACAAACTGTCAATAGAACGTTGTCTACTATGCTTAGAGCTGTTTTGAAGAATAATAAGAAAATGTGGGAGTAATGCTTGCCTCATATTGAATTTGCTTATAATCGTTCATTGTTACACCCACAACCCCCGTTGCTATACATACTTGACCAATTACTAGTGCTCGTTCACGCCCATTGAATTATCAGGTACTTTTGTTTCTTGGTAACGATTCTAATGTTCATGAGAATATGATGCTGCCTAAATTGGATACATTTGTTTTGCTTACAAATGAAGGGCCTAGCTTGGAGAAGGATGAACATTGGAGCAAGAACAAGCATGGAGATGATGCCATGCGCAAGGGGAACAAGAACGGAGTTACAAGTGATGATTTCAGGACTTTGAAGCCACCATAATGGGTGCATGAAGCCATGGACGAAATATACAAGATGCCACTTCATAAATTTCGTCCCGAGGCTATTATAGGTGCTGCGTCACCTTTTTATTGGGCCAGGCCCATGTAATTTCGAAATACATAAGTATAGGCTATTTTTAGAGTCCGTATGTGTGGGGAAACAAGAGATAGGGTTGATTTCGGACCCCTCCACCAAGGGCCACGAAATTCCCCCTCTCTTCCTCCATATATACAGCCCTTAGGGCACCGTTTAGACTTTGGGTTTTGTTTAGATTAAAAGTTCGCCATAGCTGCAACTTCGCGTACTTCGTTTGTGTTCAACGACCAGACAAAGGCGTCACAGAACCCCACCTTGATCAATAAAGCTTTCATCTTATATTCGCAATATCCAGATTGCAATCTTAGTTTCTTGCTTGTTCATCGTTTGCTCGCAGGAAACAGACCCTCGTGGTCAGGTTGATCGTGCTCCGGCGTGGTCAATAACCTCTCGGAGTTGGTTTAGCGATTGCTAAGGCGCGACGTCCTCGCACGTTCGTAGTTGGATCGTCAAAGTCGATTTCCACCAAAGCGATATCCATCATCTCATCGAAAGACGGGACACCTTTGCCTCTATCAAGTAGAATGCAATGAACGATTATAATCAAATTCAATATGAGGCAAGCATTCCTCCCACATTTTCTTATTATTCTTCAAAACAGCCCTAAGCATAGTAGACAACGTTCTATTGACTACTTCAGTTTGTCCATCAGTTTGGGGGTGACAAGTAGTACTAAAAAGCAGTTTAGTCCCCAACTTAGCCCATAAACATCTCCAAAAGTGGCTAAGAAATTTAGTATCACGATCTGAAACAATAGTATTTGGCACACCATGCAAGCGAATAATTTCACGAAAGAACAAATCAGCAACATTAACAGCATCATCGCTTTTATGACATGGTATAAAGTGTGCCATTTTCGAGAATCTATCCACGACAACAAATATGCTATCCCTCCCCTTCTTTGTTCGAGGTAAACCTAAAACAAAGTCCATAGATATATCCTCCCAAGGAACACTAGGTACAGGCAAAGGCATATATAAACCATGAGGATTGAGTCGTGACTTAGCTTTTAGACATGTAGTGCATCGAGCAATAAAACGCTCAACATCCCGTCTCATCTTTGGCCAAAAGAAATGTGTAGCAAGTACGTCCTCCGTCTTCTTCACGCCAAAGTGTCCCATTAATCCTCCTCCATGCGCCTCCTGCAACAACAAAAGACGAACGGAGCTAGCTGGAATGCATAGCTTGTTAGCACGAAACACAAATCCATCGTTAACGACAAACTTGTTCCACATTCTTCCTTCTTTACAATTCTGCATTACATCTTTAAAATCAGCATCATGCACATATTGATCTTTGATGGTCTCCAAACCAAATATTTTGAAGTCAAGTTGTGAAAGCATAGTATAGCGACGAGACAATGCATCAGCAATAACATTTTCTTTTCCCTTCTTGTGTTTAATGACATAAGGGAAAGTCTCAATGAATTCAACCCATTTAGCATGTCTACGATTCTGTTTAGCTTGACTTTTAATATGTTTCAAAGATTCATGATCAGAATGTATAACAAACTCTTTGGGCCATAAATAATGTTGCCATGTTTCTGATGAGGACATCAATACAATTGTTACACCCACAGCCCCTGCTGCTATACATACTGGACCAATTACTAGAGCTCGTGCACGCCAACTAAATTACCAGGTACTTTCGTTTCTTGGTAATGATTCTAATGTTCATGAGAATATGATGCTGCCTAAATTGGATACATTTGTTTTGCTTACAAATGAAGGGCCTAGCTTGGAGAAGGATGAACATTGGAGCAAGAACAAGCATGGAGATGATGGCATGCGCAAGGGAAACAAGAACGGAGTTACAAGTGATGATTTCAGGACTTTGAAGCCACCATAATGGGTGCATGAAGCCTTGGACGAAATATACAAGATGCCACTTCATAAATTTCATCCCGAGGCTCTTTTAGGTGCTGCGTCACCTTATTATTGGGCCAGGCCCATGTAATTTCGAAATACATAAGTATAGGCTATTTTTAGAGTCCGTATGTGTGGGGAAACAAGAGATAGGGTTGATTTCGGACTCCTCCACCAAGGGCCACGAAATTCCCCCCTCTTCCTCCATATATACAGCCCTTAGGGCATCGTTTAGACTTTGGGTTTTGTTTAGATTAAAAGTTCGCCATAGCTGCAACTTCGCGTACTTCGTTTGTGTTCAACGACCAGACAAAGGCGTCACAGAACCCCACCTTGATCAATAAAGCTTTCATCTTATATTCGCAATATCCAGATTGCAATCTCAGTTTCTTACTTGTTCTTCGTTTGCTCGCAGGAAACAGACCCTCGTGGTCAGGTTGATCGTGCTCCGGCGTGGTCAATAACCTCTCGGAGTTGGTTTAGCGATTGCTAAGGCGCGACGTCCTCGCACGTTCGTAGTCGGATCGTCAAAGTCGACTTCCACCAAAGCGAAATCCACCATCTCATCGAAAGACGGGACACCTTTGCCTCTATCAAGTGGTATCAGATTTCCAGGTTGCTCGGTGAGATTTTACAGTTTTTCGTAGTTTAGATCGAGTCTGTTCTTCATACCTACAGTCCACGAAAAAGCCACAAAAAAAAAAAGAGTCGGGTAGCCACGCTCCGTTTAGGCCCAAAATTTTTCGAAAACGCATTTTTCGAAAAAATTTCTGGCTATCCTATTTTTAGGTGTTTCTGAGTGTTTTGAGACAGGTGCCATTATAGGAAGTTTTTTTTGACCCGTTTCCAGTTTTTGGGTCCGGGCAGTCAAAAAAAAAATTGGTCAAAAAAATTTCGTGCCCATCCTGTCAGTTTGAGCTAAGAAGAGTTTTGAGACACTCGCCATTATAGTGATTTTTCGCAAAAAAAAAAGCAGCGCAAAAAAAAAAGAGCGCAAAAAAAAAGAGCGAAAAAAAAATTCCAGAGTGTGCTTTTCCCTTGTTTACGTGCCGCGCCGTGATTTTGTTAGTGTTCTAGGCTCGCGTCTCTAGCACAGTCTAGCCTAGGACCAGCACAGTACCGTCGTTGAGCGTTTATTCAACTTTGCATCTCTGAATTGATTATTGCTGACCCTTTTTGCTACCATATTATATGCCTTCCCAGCTCCACATACATCTACGTCGTGCGTTTGACTCTCCCTGGTAATCGCTCTATCCAAGCTTTGAGAGTTTTTGACTACAACGGTTGCCGATCACCGCCTGCTGCTGGGTAAGAACTGGTAAGAATTTGAGATTTGCTTGACGGATTTGTGACACCCACCACCACCACTTGTTCGTAGTCTGTAGGATCATATTCTTGTGTGTTTCTATTGCTGCTAACCATGCCAGGATCACAAGCCGACGAGATTGACTGGGAGAATTTATCGAACAAGGAGCTTCATGATAAGTTTCAGCAAATGATGACTGAACAGGTGCAAGATGTGCTGAACAATTTTGAAGAGGCCATGGAGAAGATCACTGGCCTTGAGAAGACGTTCGAAACAAAGCTCGATAACAAGTTTAATGAATTGCTCGCGCGTCTTCCACCACCACCACCCGCTGCACCTAACGCACCTCTCCAACAACAACAGCAACGAATACCTCCACGTCGCGAAGCAGACCTCCGCCGAGCATGCCGTGTTCCTCTTGCGTTTGGCCAAACTGTTGGTGCTGCTGTTGATACTTCTGTGGCTCCTGCTGCTGATGCGGAGGAGGATGATTATGTGGGAGATTATGAGGATGAGGTTGATCAAAATCAACACTACGTGCAGCCACCTGTACCGCCACCAGCAGGTCGACCTCAGGTATATATTCGTAATGGTAGTCTATTTTGATGATATACTGATTTATAGCAGATCTTTGGAAGAACATTTGGAACATTTACGTGCTGTTTTTATTGCTCTACGTGATGCACGTTTGTTTGGTAACCTTGGGAAGTGCACCTTTTGCACCGACCGAGTATCTTTTCTTGGCTATGTTGTTACTCCACAGGGAATTGAAGTTGACAAAGCCAAGATTGAAGCTATTGAGAGTTGGCCGCAGCCCAAAACGGTCACACAAGTGAGGAGTTTTCTTGGCCTCGCTGGATTCTATAGGCGTTTTGTGAGAGATTTCAGCACCATTGCTGCACCTCTCAACGAGCTTACAAAGAAGGATGTGCCTTTTGTTTGGGGTACCGCACAGGAAGAAGCCTTCACGGTATTGAAAGATAAGTTGACACATGCTCCTTTATTCCAACTTCCTGATTTTAATAAGACTTTTGAGCTTGAATGTGATGCTAGTGAAATTGGATTAGGAGGTGTGTTATTACAAGATGGCAAACCTGTTGCATACTTTTCTGAAAAATTGAGTGGGCCTAGTCTGAATTATTCTACTTATGATAAAGAATTATATGCTCTTGTTAGGACTTTAGAAACATGGCAACATTATTTATGGTCCAAAGAGTTTGTTATACATTCTGATCATGAATCTTTGAAACATATTAAAAGTCAAGCTAAACTGAATCGTAGACATGCTAAATGGGTTGAATTCATTGAGACTTTCCCTTATGTCATTAAACACAAGAAGGGAAAAGAAAATGTTATTGCTGATGCATTGTCTCGTCGCTATACTATGCTTTCACAACTTGACTTCAAAATATTTGGTTTGGAGACCATCAAAGATCAATATGTGCATGATGCTGATTTTAAAGATGTAATGCAGAATTGTAAAGAAGGAAGAATGTGGAACAAGTTTGTCGTTAACGATGGATTTGTGTTTCGTGCTAACAAGCTATGCATTCCAGCTAGCTCCGTTCGTCTTTTGTTGTTGCAGGAGGCGCATGGAGGAGGATTAATGGGACACTTTGGCGTGAAGAAGACGGAGGACGTACTTGCTACACATTTCTTTTGGCCAAAGATGAGACGGGATGTTGAGCGTTTTATTGCTCGATGCACTACATGTCTAAAAGCTAAGTCACGACTCAATCCTCATGGTTTATATATGCCTTTGCCTGTACCTAGTGTTCCTTGGGAGGATATATCTATGGACTTTGTTTTAGGTTTACCTCGAACAAAGAAGGGGAGGGATAGCATATTTGTTGTCGTGGATAGATTCTCGAAAATGGCACACTTTATACCATGTCATAAAAGCGATGATGCTGTTAATGTTGCTGATTTGTTCTTTCGTGAAATTATTCGCTTGCATGGTGTGCCAAATACTATTGTTTCAGATCGTGATACTAAATTTCTTAGCCACTTTTGGAGATGTTTATGGGCTAAGTTGGGGACTAAACTGCTTTTTAGTACTACTTGTCACCCCCAAACTGATGGACAAACTGAAGTAGTCAATAGAACGTTGTCTACTATGCTTAGGGCTGTTTTGAAGAATAATAAGAAAATGTGGGAGGAATGCTTGCCTCATATTGAATTTGCTTATAATCGTTCATTGCATTCTACTACTAAGACGTGCCCTTTTGAAGTTGTGTATGGTTTCCTACCTCGTGCACCTATTGATTTGTTGCCTCTTCCATCTTCGGAGAAGGTTAATTTTGATGCTAAACAACGTGCTGAATTGATTTTAAAAATGCATGAGTTAACTAAGGAAAACATTGAGCGTATGAATGCTAAATATAAACTTGCTGGAGATAAGGGTAGAAAACATGTTGTGTTTGCACCTGGAGATCTTGTTTGGTTACATTTGCGTAAGGATAGATTTCCTGATTTGCGCAAATCAAAGCTAATGCCACGTGCTAATGGTCCCTTTAAGGTGTTAGAGAAAATAAATGATAATGCATATAAACTTGAGTTGCCTGCAGATTTTGGGGTTAGTCCCACTTTTAACATTGCAGATTTGAAGCATTATGTGGGTGAGGAAGATGAACTTTCGTCGAGGACGACTTCATTTCAAGAAGGGGAGGATGATGAGGACATCAATACAATTGTTACACCCACAGCCCCTGCTGCTATACATACTGGACCAATTACTAGAGCTCGTGCACGCCAACTAAATTATCAGGTACTTTCGTTTCTTGGTTATGATTCTAATGTTCATGAGAATATGATGCTGCCTAAATTGGATACATTTGTTTTGCTTACAAATTAAGGGCCTAGCTTGGAGACGGATGAACATTGGAGCAAGAACAAGCATGGAGATGATGGCATGCGCAAGGGGAACAAGAACGGAGTTACAAGTGATGATTTCAGGACTTTGAAGCCACCATAATGTGTGCATGAAGCCTTGGACGAAATATACAAGATGCCACTTCATAAATTTCGTCCCGAGGCTATTTTAGGTGCTGCGTCACCTTATTATTGGGCCAGGCCCATGTAAGTTCGAAATACATAAGTATAGGCTATTTTTAGAGTCCGTATGTGTGGGGAAACAAGAGATAGGGTTGATTTCGGACCCCTCCACCAAGGGCCACGAAATCCACCCCCTCTTCCTCCATATATACAGCCCTTAGAGCATCGTTTAGACCTTGGGTTTTGTTTAGATTAAAAGTTCGCCATAGCTGCAACTTCGCGTACTTCGTTTGTGTTCAACGACCAGACAAAGGCGTCACAGAACCCCACCTTGATCAATAAAGCTTTCATCTTATATTCGCAATATCCAGATTGCAATCTTAGTTTCTTGCTTGTTCTTCGTTTGCACGCAGGAAACAGACTCTCGTGGTCAGGTTGATCGTGCTCCAGCGTGGTCAATAACCTCTCGGAGTTGGTTTAGCGATTGCTAAGGCGCGACGTCCTCGCACGTTCGTAGTCGGATCGTCAAAGTCGACTTCCACCAAAGCGATATCCAACATCTCATCGAAAGACGGGACACCTTTGCCTCTATCACCAAGGATGAATAGATCTAACTCTTTTTTGTGGCTTTTTCTTGGACAATAGGTAAGAAAATAAATCTAATCTAGGAAAACTGGAAATTCTCACCGAGCAACCTGAAAACTGATACCACTTGATAGAGGCGAGGGTCCCGATCTTTCGATGAGATGATAACTATCGATTTGGTGGAGACGACTTTGACGATCCGACTACAAACGTGCTCGACGTTGCGCCTTAGCAACCGCTAAACCAATCTCCTGAGGGTACTGACGATGCTGGAAGCACGGTCAGCCTGACCACGAAGGTCTATTCCTGCAAGAAATCGAAGAACGAGCAAGAATATGATAAAGCAATCTGAATATCGCAAATATATATGAAGTATTGATAATGGTGGGGATCCGGAAGCGGTCTTGGTCTGGTCGTTGGACACAAACGAAGTACACGAAGTTACAATGGCTAACTTTTAACTAAACAAATCCCAAGGAAAAAGCTACTGGATGGATCTACTTATATAGGAGCAAGGGGTGGCGGCCAAGGAGGTGGGAGGACATCCCAAGGCAGCCTAAAACTAACCCTAGGTCGTACAAGGCTCATGGTCCCAAGTGGTGATAAAGGCGAGGGTGTCCCGATCTTTCGATGAGATGATAACTATTGATTTGGTGGAGACGACTTTGACGATCCGACTACAAACGTGCAACGACGTTGTGCCTTAGCAATCGCTAAACCAACTCCGAGAGGTTATTGACCACGCCGGAGCACGATCAACCTGACCACGAAGGTCTATTCCTGCAAGCAATCGAAGAACAAGCAAGAATATGATAAAAGCAATCTGAATATCGCGAATATGTATGAAGTATTGATAATGGTGGGGATCCGAAAAGTGGTCTTGGTCTGGTCGTTGGACACAAACGAAGCACACGAAGTTGCAATGGCTAACTTTTAACTAAACAAATCCCAAGGAAAAGCTACTAGATGGATCTACTTATATAGGAGCAAGGGGTGGCGGCCAAGGAGGTGAGAGGACGTTCCAAGGCAGCCTAAAACTAAATCTAGGTCGTACAAGGCCAATGGGCCCAAGTGGAGGTGATGTAACACCTTTGGACTTGTAGTTTGACTCGGATTCTGCTGCAGCATCAGATTGTTTCGTCCACAACTCAACGCTCCGGATGAATTTGTAGGTGATTCCAATTGGGTTGGAAAGTGCACGAAATCTAGTTTCCAACAAAAAAAGAATCACCCAATTCGGAGTCCGTATGAAAAACTTGTGTGCGTTTTGAGTCAGGTGTGTCTGTGCAGTCCGAATCTGAATCCAGAACGTGAGAGACTTGGACTCTATCTTCTCTTGGGCCAAAAGTGACGTGAGAGAACTTTTTGGACAGAAAATAAACATCTCTTTCTTCCTTATCTTCATATGTGGATTGTACAAATGTCCCATACACCTGCAATTAGACAAAACACAAAAGTGTGTGAAGTATTTTTGTTCTGGATAACATAAATAGATTATTGAATAGTTTGCACTAGAAATCACCTCACAAATATGCATATATGCAATATTTTTGGTCATATCCAAGGTAGTCATGTCCTCATCATCCTCCCCTTGTTGAAAATAAAGCCGTCCTCGGCGTTGCTTAATCTGAAATGTGGCTAACAAAAGAGACAAGGTGTACATGTTGTATATGTATATGTCACCCATTTTTACTTCCCTTGATTTTTGCATATATGACACATGAATAGATGAGTAACTTGCATAGTTCATAAAATCTAAAGCCAAAAAATTAGCACAAGAAGTAGAAGGCATGAAAATATTGCAACTCAGTTTGCACATATAAGTGAAGCTCTTATTCATTTCAAAAGATTGACAATGTTCATCATTAAACCATCCCAACATTGGTGAATAAACCTTACTTGCATCAAATTTACATGCTACAACATGCTTAAATAAGCAAACATGCAATAAGTCATTCAACACAGAATCATGACCAAGATTAGAGGTCATATCAAAATGATTAAACATTGGTTCTTTTGCATCAATAGTTAATTCAATGGGTGCACTCAAAATTGTTGGTATTTCAGTTGTTTGATCACATGGCAAAGTCAAATTATCAACGTAGTCCTCTAAAATAGGTGGTGTGAT